>NC_057812.1:179138114-179389651 GCF_018294505.1 Triticum aestivum
GCTCCAGCGCCGAGCCCGCCGCTCCGCCGCGCGCCGCACTGCGCCGCCGCCGCCTCTTCGTCGGAGAGCCCCGCGGCGCCCGCGCCTTCCCTACGAGAGCGCTGCCCGAGCCCTGTTCTGGCTGCTTGCGCCCCGATCTGCTCGACGGAGACCCATCCCCGACCTCACCGTGGTCTGATCCGGCGAGATTCGGCCGACCCGCATGTCCGCCGCCCACTGTCATTGCTCGTCGGAGCCGCCGCGTCCGTACTGCCGCCGGACAGTCCTCCTGTGTCCTGGACCGGGGAAAAACCGCCAGACCGGCCCGACAGAAGCCTTGCCTGGACCGCCCGGTTTTTTTCTTCAAAGCCTCTCCGAACCGGCCTGTTGGGCCAACGTGAGTAGTCCACCTCTATTTCTCGCCCTAAGCATTTCTTAACTAACATGCACTCATGTGAGATCGGCTAAGTCTTTTTTTGTTTCAGCATCACATGAGTTTCTTTGACCGGTCATAACTCCTCATCCGTAGATCCGTTTTGCATGCATGATATACCAAAATGTTTGTCATGATGTGCTCTTCATTTTGTTCCATTGCACCATGCTTGTTTGAGTCCATCTTGATGCCCTAATCGTTGATGCAAGAGTGCTTCATAATGTTAGTTCATGTTACTTAGCAGATCTTGAGCATTTGTCATTTTTGCCATGATTATTGTGTGATGCATATGAACTTGAGCCCTACATGTGTTTTGGGCTATGCCATGCCATCTTTACAGGGGTGTATGCCATGTATTTTTGTGATCAATGTGGTGACTATCACAAGCATGCAAAGTAGCTCTCGTGATATTGCTGATTTCGGGGACTTAGAATTTCATTAAGTCTTTGCCCTGTTGTTATTGTTATGCCATGTGTTCATGTTGCTACAGAGAGATCCATGCCTCTTTTGAGTATGTTTAGTAAGGATGATTTTGACATATGGTCATGCTCTATCCATCCATGTCTCTATTTGCATTTATGGAGTGCCCTAGCATGACTCAATGTTGCTCTACTTTTGCTATAAAATGTTCCTGCCAGATTGTTTACGTGTTAATCAATTTTGCCAAGGTTGTTGTAGTTGATCAATGCATGCTATGAACTTGTTCTTGCTTTGTTTAGCTTCTTGAACATGTCTTCTTGCTGGTAGTATGCTTATCTTGTCATGCAATGCCTTGTGTTGAGTGCATCGAGCTCGTAAACATGCCGACGTAACTCTGTTTTTGCCATGTACAGTTTTCTGCTAAGTCTGAATCTATTAACGAAACTTGCTATGTTTGCATGGGTGCCATCATATCTTCTGATCCTTTTTGGCTTATGGTCAGTAAGGGACTTTGTTATATGCTTTGAGTAGATTCATTCCATGCCTTGCTTTGCTATGTCCTGATCCTGTAGCATGTTGTTATCTTTCTCTAAACATTGCTTCCTCATGTTAATTCCTAGCATGTTATTTTCACAAAGTCTGTAAAGCTGATATCTTTTGCACTTTTGCCATGCTTGTTTGAACCTGCTATTGTGTGATTTAGCCGTAGCTCAGTGTTCATATTTTGTCAATCATCTTGAGTAGATCACTTCCATGTGCTTTGTTGCTATGCTAGAGTGCAATAGCTTATTTTCTTGTTGCATTTTAGATGGCATCGTGCTATTAATCGCAGAATCGTGCCATTATTGTTTTGCTTGCCATTTGCAAAACGTGCATCCGATTCCAGTGATCTTTATATCGATTTCGATGGAAATCAACTCATCTTTCCAGAGGCGCACTTGGTTTGCCAAGTTGAGGTCTGGTTCAGTCTTTTCCTTCCGGAGCACGCATATTCATTGCATATTACACCCCGCATATCATGCCATGTTTTGCATCATGTTGCTTGTGCATTGCACCGTGGTTGATTGTGGTTTCTTTTGCTTGTGTTCTTGCCTTGGGTAGAGCCGTGAGACGAGTTCGTGATCGAGGAACCCGTTGAGTATGCTTACGAGGATCAAGCTTATGTCAACTCGGAGAACTTTGCAGGCAAGATGACCACACCCTCGAAATC
Organism: Triticum aestivum; assembly: GCF_018294505.1. NCBI lineage: Eukaryota > Viridiplantae > Streptophyta > Magnoliopsida > Poales > Poaceae > Triticum > Triticum aestivum. The sequence continues at coordinate 179,140,157 of NC_057812.1, forward strand.
ATTTCTATCTTTGCTTGCTAGTTGCTTGCTCTATTGCCATGCCGCGATACCTACCACTTGCTATATCATGCCTCCCATATTTCCATGTCAAACCTCTAACCCGCCTTGTCCTAGCAAACCGTTGTTTGGCTATGTTACCGCTTTGCTCCGCCCCTCTGATAGCGTTGCTAGTTGCAGGTGAAGATGGAGTTTGTTTCTTGTTGGAACATGATTATTGTTGGGATATCATTGTTATATCTTGTTTATGTTAATGCACATATATACTTGGTAAAGGGTGGAAGGCTCGGCCTTATGCCTGGTGTTTAGTTCCACTCTTGTTGCCCTAGTTTCCGTTATACCGGTGTTATGTTCCTTGATTTTGCGTTCCTTACACGGTTGAGTGTTATGGGAACCCCTTGATAGTTCTCTTTGAATAAAACTCCTCCAGCAAGGCCCAACCTTGCTTTTACCATTTTCCACCTAAGCTTTTTTCCCTCGGGTTTTCGGAGCCCGAGGGTCATCTTTATTTTAAACCCCCGGGCCAGTGCTCCTCTGAGTGTTGGTCCAAAACAGAGCCACTTGCAGCGCCACCTCGGGGAAACTTGAGGGTTGGTTTTAGTTGTACGTAGTGTTCATCCGGTGTGCCCTGAGAACGAGATATGTGCAGCTCCTATCAGGATTTTTCGGCACATCTGGGCGGCTTTGCTGGTCTTGTTTTACCATTGTCGAAATGTCTTGTAACCGGGATTCCGAGTCTCATCGGGTCTTCCTGGGAGAAGGAATATCCTTCGTTGACCGTGAGAGCTTGTGATGGGCTAAGTTGGGACACCCCTGCAGGGTTTGAACTTTTGAAAGCCGTGCCCGTGGTTATGGGCAGATGGGAATTTGTTAATATCCGGTTGTAGAAAACCTGACACTTAACTTAATTAAAATGCATCAACCGCGTGTGTAGCCGTGATGGTCTCTTTCCGGCGGAGTCCGGGAAGTGAACACGGCGTTGGAGTCATGTTTGAATGTAAGTAGTTTCAGGATCACTTCTTGATCTTTGTAGCTTCTCGACCGTGCTTTGCTTTCTCTTCCCGCTCTCATTTGCGTAAGTTAGCCACCATATATGCTAGTGCTTGCTACAGCTCCACCTCACTACCTTTTCCTACCCATAATCTTAAATAGTCTTGATCGCGAGGTTGTGGGATTGCTGAGTCCTCATGGCTCACAGATACTTCCAAACAGTTGCAGGTGCCGATGATACCAATGCAGGTGACGCAACCGAGCTTAAGTGGGAGCTCGATGAAGATCATGATCGTTGTGTTGTTTTGTTTCCAGTTGATCAGTAGTGGAGCCCAGTCGGGACGATCGGGGATCTAGTATTAGGGGTGGTCTTCTTTTATTTTGGTTCCGTAGTCGGACCTTGATTGTATTCTGGATGATGTAATGCTATATTTATGTATTGTGTGAAGTGGCGATTGTAAGCCACCTCTTTATCCCTCTCTTATTCAGTACATGGGATGTGTAAAGATTACTCCTCTTGCGACATGCCTACTATGCGATTATGCCTCTAAGTCGTGCTCCGACACGTGGGAGATATAGCCGCATCGTGGGTGTTACAAATTGGTAATCAGAGCCTTCCCTGACTTAGGAGCCCCCTGCTTGATCGAATCGCTGGCGTTGTTGAGTCTAGAACAAAATGTTTTGAGTCTTAGGATTATATATATCGGAGAGTAGGATTATTTTTACTCCTCAGTCCCTTCGTCGCTCTGGTGAGGCCTCCTGACGTAGAGTTTTGACTCTTCTCTCCTCAAATTTCATGAATTTTTTTAGGATCACGCGGGTATCTTGGAATTGTTCCGATGGTTTTGTGACGTGAACATTGTTCTTGGTGCCTCCTGAAATTTAGGGGTTGCGGCAATGTCCCGAGGAGTTGAGCTCCGAGGTGTTGTCGTCACAATTTTATCGTTGCAGTTCTGGAATACCTGAGTTTCGCCGACATCGAAAATCTCTTTTATGCATTTGTTGGTGAGATAACCTCGACGCCATCCAGTACTGGGGCGGGAGTTCAGGAGTATTGCCATAACTCATATAACGGATGCTTTTCGAAGGTTGAGGTAAATGATTTCCAAAGGTTTCTTGGTCATGTGTTGAAGGATGGATATAGCTGGATATAGGATTTGTAAGTTTGGGTGAGATATTATGCTTCCCCTGTATCCCCAACACCTGATTGCATAACCAGAAAGTTTCGGGAGTTTATAAGTGGGAATTCAAGTATCACGTAGGAATTCTTTCCAACAGACACATGATACGATATGGGATCTATCATATGTTTGTTTCCGGCTTATTTTGCAAGCCAGTCATCCATTTTGTTTTGAGTTGTGGTATTCGAGTTGCTTCAATGTCAAGTGTTGATTCCATACCTTTTTCCTAAGCGGTGTTCTCATGTTCCTATGTGAATACTAATCCTTCTCGATCATCGAGTTTGCCATTTCAATTTCTTTTCAACTGGTGTGCTTCTCTTCAAGTGGATCCGATCATTTTCAACTTCCACAACATCAACTCTAAGCTTTTTCTCAACGGTGTTTGTTTCACCTATACCAAATTGTCTTTGTTTTCCCACCCTCCCACCCTTTTCCTTCAAGGATTCGGATTTCTTAATCAATTATCATGTTATTGATGAGAAGTCTATCCATTATTTTCCATCAATGTTCTTCCCCGGTGGTTCTCATGAAGATGCTCTACAAGTTCATCATTCTTCGTTCTCTTTTCTTCTCCGATGGATTCAATTCAAGCTTTGCCGATCATATCTTTTCCTCGTTTCAAATGCTTTCTCATGCCGGTGCACCTCTTAATCATTCCCCGCTTGCTATTCAATTGTTCCGGAGTGCTGTAGATATCTCGAAGATTCGTGTTTCCACTCTGCATCCATTCAACCTATTTCGAGGATGTTATCTTATTCAAGCCATTTAATTCAACCGGTGCAATCTCTCTTTTAAATCGTTCAATGGTGTTTCTTTTGAGTGGGCCCTAACCCACAGGTCTTTTCCCCGGATCTTACCCGACTCTTCTTATTTTTTCTAGAGTTACTCTCAAATTCTTCTCCAAGTTTGACGTAAGAATGAATTGTCATCAGTCATTTGTATTTCTCCAAGATCTGTCAAATTCTTTTCATCGTTGGCTCAACCTTTCTATTCATCATCCCGGAGTATCTCAACAATTCATGGTGGTGTTTCTTCTCGTCATTCTCCGCATTTGTAGACTGAAGAAGAGTTTTCCTACAAATCTTATCCGTGTTCACAAAGATTCGTGATTCTAGCTTGCTGCCATCCTCTCATAATTGTTTTTGATTATGAGAATTCTTTTCACCTATCCGGAGCAATTCAAGATTCTTTCCAATTTGATTCTCAGAAGGCCACCATTTCGGGTTTATTCATACTCAGCTTTCAGCTTTTGTTCTCCAAATCTTACCGGTGCATCATTCAAGTATTTATCTTATCAGCTCATGATCTTTTCGTTCTCATGTATCTAAATTCTCTCAAGCATCTTCGTTCATTTGCTAATTCTTCCCAGGGTTTCTTTATATTTTCTTCGTTCATTTTCAATTCTTACGGTGGTTCTTCCAAGATTCTTCTTCCTTCATTTATCATATCAATGCATTCGTGCTTTCCAAATTCTACCGGTGGATCGTTGAAGACCTTCCCAAGTTCGCGCTATATCTCTCTTCAATTCTTTTCAACGAGAATAAGTAGTATGCCTAATCCTTGGAATGTCATCAATTTAAATGGATGAAGGATACGCATAACGTAATTCTTATTATTGTTTCATCCAAATGATTAATTATTTATTCTGGAGGCTCATCAAATTCTCGGTTTCATTTGATTCATCTTTTCTTTTCCCGGAGTTCCAAGCTCTCTCAATTATATCATCGCGAAGATCCATCTAAATCACTATAAGGCTTCACCTTGTGTTTTGAACTTCTCTTTCTTTTTATCATCATTTTGTTACCGGAGTTCTTCATGGAGGTTCTACATGCTGGTTCGTCAAGGATTCATTCCATTCTTCAATTGTTCTTCAAGGTTTCTCTCGGAGTTAAGATCCACCAAGCTATACTCTAAGATAAACATGGTGCCCAACACATGTTTTGTTTGAGGAGTTCAAGCATTCTTCATCTTACCTTCCGAAGTGCAATTCTTTTACATTATCTTTTGAGGTGGTGTTATGTCATTCTTGATAATTTTCCTTCGTGTTTCATGATTCACAAGCTATCAAGAATGAGGTATTTTAAATCCATCAATCTCATCATTGGAGTTATCTTGGGTTATATTTCACCTAAAGCTTTCCCTAAGGATTGTTGCTATCATGGTGCTTATAAATGACCCAAGTTCTTCATTTATCCTCTCGGTGAAATAGTTTCTCGTCTCCTTGTTCATATCTATCCAAATCCATTGTTTTTAGTTGTGGCAGAAGTTGCCTTTTTCTTCTCCATTCTTTTATTCCAACGATATATCTTTTATTCTTCCTTCCGGAGGCATTGTGATGTTGCTCTTTTCAATCATCATCTCGAATTGCAAGGATAGTGTTCTTCTCGTGCTTATCCATTTAACCGGAGTGTCGTGCCCTCTATTCAAGTCCTCTCATCTTATCAAGTTTTTCCATCCCTTCTCAACCGGAGTGCTTGCTTGCACTTCTTGTCCATTGCAACCCTTTTTCTTATGTCTTTCAACCTACAAGATTCTCGTAATGTTTCTTGTTCCTCCTTTCTAACAGAGTGTTTTCAACTTCGTTCATCTCTGTGGTATTCTTTTCTCGAAATGGCTTAACCTCTCAAGGTTCATGGTTTCACTCGTTTGTCAAAGAAGCAACTGAAGGAAATATGCCCTAGAGGCAATAATAAAGTTATTATTTATTTCCTTATTTCATGATAAATGTTTATTATTCATGCTATAATTGTATTAACCGGAAACATAATACATGTGTGAATACATAGACAAACAAAGTGTCACTAGTATGCCTCTACTTGACTAGCTCGTTAATCAAAGATGGTTATGTTTCCTAACCATGAACAATGAGTTGTTATTTGATTAACGAGGTCACATCATTAGTAGAATGATCTGATTGACATGACCCATTCCATTAGCTTAGCACCCGATCGTTTAGTATGTTGCTATTGCTTTCTTCATGACTTATACATGTTCCTATGACTATGAGATTATGCAACTCCCGTTTACCGGAGGAACACTTTGGGTACTTCCAAACGTCACAACGTAACTGGGTGATTATAAAGGAGTACTACAGGTGTCTCCAATGGTCGATGTTGGGTTGGCGTATTTCGAGATTAGGATTTGTCACCCCGATTGTCGGAGAGGTATCTCTGGGCCCTCTCGGTAATACACATCACATAAGCCTTGCAAGCATTACAACTAATATGTTAGTTGTGAGATGATGTATTACGGAACGAGTAAAGAGACTTGCCGGTAACGAGATTGAACTAGGTATTGGATACCGACGATCGAATCTCGGGCAAGTAACATACCGATGACAAAGGGAACAACGTATGTTGTTATGCGGTCTGACCGATAAAGATCTTCGTAGAATATGTAGGAGCCAATATGGGCATCCAGGTCCCGCTATTGGTTATTGACCGGAGACGTGTCTCGGTCATGTCTACATTGTTCTCGAACCCGTAGGGTCCGCACGCTTAAGGTTACGATGACAGTTATATTATGAGTTTACATATTTTGATGTACCGAAGGAGTTCGGAGTCTCGGATGAGATCGGGGACATGACGAGGAGTCTCGAAATGGTCGAGACGTAAAGATTCATATATTGGATGATATGGTTAGGCCAAGGGGTCAAGCCCATGAGGCTTTAGGTCGGTGCAAAAGGAGTTTTGCGGAGGCCAGGGGGCCAAACGCCGGAGACCCTAGCGTCTGGCCCTGGGCCAGACGCCGGGGCCCATGGCGTCTGGGCCAGACGCCAAGGATTGTGGCGTTTGGTCCTGGAGTCCGAGTGGGACTCTTGCCTTTCGGGAAAAACCGACTTTGAGGAGGCTTTTGCTCCAAGTTTCGACCCCGGGGCTCAACATATAAATAGAGGGGCAGGGCTAGCACCAAAGACACAACAAGTTGATCCACGTGATCTATTCCTTAGCCGTGTGCGGTGCCCCCAGCCACCATATTCCTCGATAATACTGTAGCGGAGTTTAGGCGAAGCCCTGCTGCTGTAGTACATCAAGATCGTCACCACGCCGTCGTGCTGACGGAACTCTTCCCCGACACTTTGCTGGATCGGAGTCCGGGGATCGTCATCGAGCTGAACGTGTGCTCGAACTCGGAGGTGCCGTAGTTTCGGTGCTTGATCGGTTGGATCGAGAAGACGTACGACTACTTCCTCTACGCCGTGTCACCGCTTCCGCATCGGTCTGCGTGGGTACGTAGACAACACTCTCTCCTCTCGTTGCTATGCATCACATGATCTTGCGTGTGCGTAGGAAATTTTTTGAAATTACTGCGAAACCCAACAGTGGCATCCGAGCCAGGTTATTTATGTTGATGTTATATGCACGAGTAGAACACAAGTGAGTTGTGGACGATACAAGTCATACTGCCTACCAGCATGTCATACTTTGGTTCGGCGGTATTGTTGGACGAGACGACCCGGACCAACCTTACGCGTACGCTTACGCGAGACCGGTTCCCTCGACGTGCTTTGCACAGAGATGGCTTGCGGGCGACTGTCTCTCCAACTTTAGTTGAACCAAGTATGGATATGCCCGGTCCTTGCGAAGGTTAAAACGGAGTCTATTTGACAAACTATCGTTGTGGTTTTGATGCGTAGGTGAGATTGGTTCTTACTTAAGCCCGTAGCAGCCACGTAAAACATGCAACAACAAAGTAGAGGACGTCTAACTTGTTTTTGCAGGGCATGTTGTGATGTGATATGGTCAAGGCATGATGCTGAATTTTATTGTATGAGATGATCATGTTTTGTAACCAAGTTATCGGCAACTGGCAGGAGCCATATGGTTGTCGCTTTATTGTATGCAATGCAATCGCGATGTAATGCTTTACTTTATTACTAAACGGTAGTGATAGTCGTGAAAGCATAAGATTGGTGAGACGACAACGATGCTACGATGGAGATCAAGGTGTCGCGCCGGTGATGATGGTGATCATGACGGTGCTTCGGAGATGGAGATCACAAGCACAAGATGATGATGGCCATATCATATCACTTATATTGATTGCATGTGATGTTTATCTTTTTATGCATCTTATCTTGCTTTGATTGACGGTAGCATTATAAGATGATCTCTCACTAAATTATCAAGAAGTGTTCTCCCTGAGTATGCACCGTTGCGAAAGTTCTTCGTGCTGAGACACCACGTGATGATCGGGTGTGATAGGCTCTACGTTCAAATACAACGGGTGCAAAACAGTTGCGCACGCAGAATACTCAGGTTAAACTTGACGAGCCTAGCATATGCAGATATGGCCTCGGAACACGGAGACCGAAAGGTCGAGCGTGAATCATATAGTAGATATGATCAACATAGTGATGTTCACCATTGAAACTACTCCATCTCACGTGATGATCGGACATGGTTTAGTTGATTTGGATCACGTGATCACTTAGAGGATTAGAGGGATGTCTGTCTAAGTGGGAGTTCTTAAGTAATATGATTAATTGAACTTAAATTTATCATGAACTTAGTCCTGGTAGTATTTTGCAAATTATAGATCAATAGCTCGCGTTGTTGCTTCCCTGTGTTTATTTTGATATGTTCCTAGAGAAAATTGTGTTGAAAGATGTTAGTAGCAAAGATGCGGATTGGATCCGTGATATGAGGTTTATCCTCATTGCTGCACAGAAGAATTATGTCCTTGATGCACCGCTAGGTGACGGACCTATTGCAGGAGCAGATGCAGACGTTATGAACGTTTGGCTAGCTCAATATGATGACTACTTGATAGTTTAAGTGCACCATGCTTAACGGCTTAGAATCGGGACTTCAAAGACGTTTTGAACGTCATGGACCATATGAGATGTTCCAGGAGTTGAAGTTAATATTTCAAGCAAATACCCGAGTTGTGAGATATAAAGTCTCCAACAAGTTCTATAGCTAAAAGATGGAGGAGAATCGCTCAACTAGTAAGCATGTGCTCAGATTGTCTGGGTACTACAATCGCTTGAATCAAGTGGGAGTTAATCTTCCAGATAAGATAGTGATTGACAGAATTCTCTAGTCACCATCACCAAGTTAGTAGAACTTCGTGATGAACTATAGTATGCAAGGGATAACGGAAACAACTCCCAAGCTCTTCGTGATGATGAAATCAATGAAGGTAGAAATCAAGAAAAACATCAAGTGTTGATGGTTGATAAGACCACTAGTTTCAAGAAAAGGGCAAAGGGAAGAAGGGGAACTTCAAGAAGAACGGCAAGCAAGTTGCTGCTCAAGTGAAGAAGCCCAAGTCTGGTCCTAAGCCTGAGACTAAGTGCTTCTACTGCAAAGGGACTGGTCACCGGAAACGGAACCACCCCAAGTGATTGGCGGATAAGAAGGATGGCAAAGTGAACATAAGTATATTTGATATACATGTTATTGATGTGTACTTTACTAGTGTTTATAGCAAACCCTAAGTATTTGATACTAGTTCAGTTGCTAAGATTAGTAACTCGAAACGGGAGTTGCAGAATAAACAGAGACTAGTTAAGGGTGAAGTGACGATGTGTGTTGGAAGTGGTTCCAAGATTGATATGATCATCATCGCACACTCCCTATAATTTCGGGATTAGTGTTGAAACTAAATAAGTGTTATTTGGTGTTTGCGTTGAGCATGAATATGATTTGATCATGTTTATTGTAATACGGTTATTCATTTAAGTAAAAGAATAAATTGTTGTTCTGTTTACATGAATAAAACTTTATATGGTTACACACCCAATGAAAATAGTTCATTGGATCTCGATCGTAGTGATACACATATTCATAATATTGAAACCAAAAGATGCAAAGTTAATAATGATAGTGCAACTTATTTATGGCACTGCCGTTTAGGTCATATTGGTGTAAAGCGCATGAAGAAACTCCATGCTGATGGGATTTTGGAATCACTTGATTATGAATCACTTGATGCTTGCGAACCATGCCTTATGGGCAAGATGACTAAAACGCCGTTCTCCGGAACAATGAAGCAAGCAACAGATTTGTTGGAAATCATACATACCGATGTATGTGGTCTGATGAATATTAAGGCTTACAACAGGTATCATTATTTTCTGACCTTCACAAGATGATTTGAGCAGATATGGGGATATCTACTTGATGAAACATAAGTCTGAAATAATTGAAAGGTTCAAAGAATTTCAGAATGAAGTGGAAAAATCATCGTAACAAGAAAAATAAAGTTTCTGCGATCTGATCACGGAGACGAACATTTGAGTTACGAGTTTGGTCTTCAATTAGAACAATGTGGAATAGTTTCATAGCTCACGCCACCTGGAACACCACAATGTTATGGTGTGTCCGAACGTCGTAACCGCGCTTTATTGGATATGGTGCGATCTATGATGTCTCTTATTGATTTACCATTGTCGTTTTGGGGTTATGCATTAGAGACAGCTGCATTCACGTTAAAAAGGGCACCATCTAAATCCGTTGAGACGACGCCTTATGAACTATGGTTTGGCAAGAAACCAAAGTTGTCGTTTCTTAAAGTTTGGGGCTGCGATGCTTATGTGAAAAAGTTTCATCCTGATAAGCTCAAACCCAAATCGAAAAAGTGCGTCTTCATAGAATACCCAAAGGAAATTGTTGGGTACACCTTCTATCACAGATCCAAAGGCAAATCATTCGTTGCTAAAATGGATCCTTTCCAGAGAAGGAGTTTCTCTCGAAAGAAGTGAGTGGGAGGAAAGTAGAACTTGATGAGGTAACTGTACCTGCTCCCTTACTGGAAAGTAGTTCATCACAGAAAACTGTTTCAGTGACACCTACACCAGTTAGTGAGGAAGCTAATGATAATGATCATATAACTTCAGATCAAGTTACTACCAAATCTCGTAGGTAAACCAGAGTGAGATCCGCACCAGAGTGGTACGGTAGTCCTGTTCTAGAAGTCATGTTACTAGACCATGACGAACTTGCGAACTATGAGGAAGCGATGATGAGCCCAGATTCCACGAAATGGCTTGAGGCCATAAAATCTGAGATATGATCCATGTATGACAACAAAGTATGGACTTTGATTGACTTGCTCGATGATCAGCAAAGCCATGTTGAATAAATGGATCTTCAAGAGGAAGACGGACATTGATAGTAGTGTTACTATCTACTAAGCTCGACTTATTGTGAAATGTTTTCAACAAGTTCAAGGTGTTGAATACGATGAGATTTTCTCACTCGTATCGATGCTTAAGTCTATCTGAATCATGTTAGCAATTGCCACATTTTATGAAATCTGGCAAATGGATATCAAAACTGCATTCCTTAATGGATTTATTAAAGAAGAGTTGTATATGATGCAACCAGAAGGTTTTGTCAATCCTAAAGGTGCTAACAAAATGTGCAAGCCCCAGCGATCCATCTATGGACTGGTGCAAGCATCTCGGAGTTGGAATATACGCTTTGATAAGTTGATCAAAGCATATAGTTTTATATGGACTTATGATGAAGCCTGTATTTACAATAAAGTGAGTGGGAGCACTACAGCCTTTCTGATTAGTATATGTGAGTGACATATTGTTGATCAGAAATGATGTAGAATTATTCTGCAAAGCATAAAGGAGTGTTTGAAAGGAGTTTTTCAAAGAAAGACCTCGGTGAAGCTGCTTACATATTAAGTATCAAGACCTATAGAGATAGATCAAGACACTTGATAAGTTTTTCAATGAGGACATACCTTGACAAGATTTTGAAGTAGTTCAAAATGGAACAGTCAAAGAAAAAGGTTTCTTGCCTGTGTTACAAGGCGTGAAGTTGAGTAAAACTCAAAGCCTGACCACGGCAGAAGATAGAAAGAGAATGAAAGTCATTCCCTATGCCTCAGCCATAGGTTCTATAAAGTATGCCATGATGTGTACCAGATCTATTGTATACCCTACACTGTGTTAAGCAAGGGAGTACAATAGTGATCTAAGAGTAGATCACTGGACATTGGTCAAAATTATCCTTAGTGAAATAAGGAAATATTTCTCGATTATGGAGGTGACAAAAGGTTCGTCGTAAAAAGTTACGTCGATGCAAGTTTTGACACAGATCTGGATGACTCTAAGTCTCAATCTGGATACATATTGAAAGTGGGAGCAATTAGCTAGAGTAGCTCCGTGCAGAGCATTGTTGACATAGAAATTCGCAAAATACTTACGGATCTAAATGTGACAGGCCCGTTGACTAAATTATCTCACAAGCAAAACATGATCACACCTTAGTACTCTTTGGGTGTTAATCACATAAATGATGTGAACTAGATTATTGACTCTAGTAAACCTTTGGGTGTTGATCACATATCGATGTGAACTATGGGTGTTAATCACATGGTGATGTGAACTATTGCTGTTAAATCACATGGCGATGTGAACTAGATTATTGACTCTAGTGCAAGTGGGAGACTGAAGGAAATATGCCCTAGAGGCAATAATAAAGTTATTATTTATTTCCTTATTTCATGATAAATGTTTATTATTCATGCTATAATTGTATTAACCGGAAACATAATACATGTGTGAATACATAGACAAACAAAGTGTCACTAGTATGCCTCTACTTGACTAGCTCGTTAATCAAAGATGGTTATGTTTCCTAACCATGAACAATGAGTTGTTATTTGATTAACGAGGTCACATCATTAGTAGAATGATCTGATTGACATGACCCATTCCATTAGCTTAGCACCCGATCATTTAGTATGTTGCTATTGCTTTCTTCATGACTTATACATGTTCCTATGACTATGAGATTATGCAACTCCCGTTTACCGGAGGAACACTTTGGGTACTACCAAACGTCACAACGTAACTGGGTGATTATAAAGGAGTACTACAAGTGTCTCCAATGGTCGATGTTGGGTTGGCGTATTTCGAGATTAGGATTTGTCACTCCGATTGTCGGAGAGGTATCTCTGGGCCCTCTCGGTAATACACATCACATAAGCCTTGCAAGCATTACAACTAATATGTTAGTTGTGAGATGATGTATTACGGAACGAGTAAAGAGACTTGCCGGTAACGAGATTGAACTAGGCATTGGATACCGACGATCGAATCTCGGGCAAGTAACATACCGATGACAAAGGGAACAACGTATGTTGTTATGCGGTCTGACCGATAAAGATCTTCGTAGAATATGTAGGAGCCAATATGGGCATCCAGGTCCCGCTATTGGTTATTGACCGGAGACGTGTCTCGGTCATGTCTACATTGTTCTCGAACCCGTAGGGTCCGCACGCTTAAGGTTACGATGACAGTTATATTATGAGTTTACATGTTTTGATGTACCGAAGGAGTTCGGAGTCCCGGATGAGATCGGGGACATGACGAGGAGTCTCGAAATGGTCGAGATGTAAAGATTCATATATTGGATGATATGGTTAGGCCAAGGGGTCAAGCCCATGAGGCTTTAGGTCGGTGCAAAAGGAGTTTTGCGGAGGCCAGGGGGCCAAACGCCGGAGACCCTGGCGTCTGGTCCTGGGCCAGACGCCGGGGCCCGTGGCGTCTGGGCCAGACGCCAAGGATTGTGGCGTTTGGTCCTGGAGTCCGAGTGGGACTCTTGCCTTTCGGGAAAAACCGACTTTGAGGAGGCTTTTGCTCCAAGTTTCGACCCCGGGGCTCAACATATAAATAGAGGGGCAGGGCTAGCACCAAAGACACAACAAGTTGATCCACGTGATCTATTCCTTAGCCGTGTGCGGTGCCCCCAGCCACCATATTCCTCGATAATACTGTAGCGGAGTTTAGGCGAAGCCCTGCTGCTGTAGTACATCAAGATCGTCACCACGCCGTCGTGCTGACGGAACTCTTCCCCGACACTTTGCTGGATCGAAGTCCGGGGATCGTCATCGAGCTGAACGTGTGCTCGAACTCGGAGGTGCCGTAGTTTCGGTGCTTGATCGGTTGGATCGAGAAGACGTACGACTACTTCCTCTACGTCGTGTCACCGCTTCCGCAGTCGGTCTGCGTGGGTACATAGACAACACTCTCTCCTCTCGTTGCTATGCATCACATGATCTTGCGTGTGCGTAGGAAATTTTTTGAAATTACTGCGAAACCCAACAGCAACTTAGTTTTACCTTTTCTCTTCCTCTTCCGTTTCTCTCCGTTGTCACTCTAGATCTCGGGACGAGATCGTCTTGTAGTGGTGGAGTGTTGTGACACCCCAAGACCGTTGCACCAGGTGTCTTCCAGTTATTCGCTGTTGTTGCCTTGTCATTTGTTTGCATGTCATGCATTTCATATCATGTCATCATGTGCATCGCATTTGCATACGTGTTCGTCTCATGCATCCGAGCATTTTCCCCGTTGTCCGTTTCTCGATCCGACACTCCTACGTCCTCCGGCGCCCCCTTTTGCCTCTTTCATGTGTGGGTGTTAAACGTTCTCGGATTGGACCAAGATTTGCCAAGCGGCCTTGGTTTACCACCGGTAGACCGCCTGTCAAGTTTCGTGCCATTTGGAGTCCGTTTGATACTCCAACGCTTAACCGGGGAACCGTAAAGGCCTCGTGTGTGTTGCAGCCCAACACCCCTCCAAAGTGGCCCAATGACCCATCCAAACCCCCTCCATCCTCCTGGTCTTTCGATCATGATCGCATGGCTGAAAACCGCACTCCATTTGGACATTCCTACCTCCCTCTACCTATTTAAACACCTCTCCCGTCCAAAACAGCAGTCTAAACCCTAGATCCACTCCTCCCCGCGCCGCAGCACATGTCCGCGCCGCACCGGACACGTCCACCGCCGCCTCCACGTCGCCCAGCCAATTAGAGGACGCCATGTTAGCTCACGCCGCAGCCCTCAACCAGCCAGACGTCGCCACGTCAGCCGCGCCCGCGCTCACTTCACCGCGGCCCGTGGAGCCCATCGTGGGCCCGCGCAGGCCCGCCCCGCCGCCGGCTGGCCCGTTTCCAGCCCGAGCACTCCACCGCCACCGCTCGAGCTCGTCGGCCACCCGCGCCTCGCCGGAGTTGCCTCCCTCGCCGCCGTTTGCCTCGCGCACCGCACGCCGCCTGTTGCTCCGCCGCGCGAGCCCCTCTCCAGTGCCGAGCCCGCCGCTTCGCCTCGCGCCTCGCTGCATCGCCGCCGCCTCTTCATCGGAGAGCCCCGAGCCGCCCGCGCCTTCCCCACGAGAGTGCTGCCCGAGCCCTGTTCCGGCCGCCCGAGCCCCGATCTGCTCACCGGAGACCCATCCCCGACCTCACCGTGGCCGGATCCAGCGAGATCCGGCCAATCCGCATGCCCGCCGCCCGCTGTCGTTGCTCGCCGGAGCCGCCGCGTCCGTCCTGCCGCCGGACCGGCCTCCTGTGTCCTGGACTGGGGAAAACCGCCAGACCGGCCGGTTCGACCGGACCGGACCGGACCGACCGAAGCCTTGCCTGGACCGCCCGGTTTTTTTTTCTTCAAAGCCTCTCCGAACCGGCTTGTTGGGCCAACGTGAGTAGTCCACCTCTATTTCTCGCCCTAAGAATTTCTTAACTAACCTACACTCATGTGAGATCGGCTAAGTCTTTTTCTGTTTCAGCATCACATGAGTTTCTTTGACCGGTCATAACTCCTCATCCATAGATCCGTTTTGCATGCATGATATACCAAAATGTTCATCTAGATGTGCTCTTCATTTTGTTACATTGCACCATGCTTGTTTGAGTCCATCTTGATGCCCTAATCATTGATGCAAGAGTGCTTCATAATGTTAGTTCCTGTTACTTAGCAGATCTTGAGCATTTGTCATTTTTGCCATGATTATTGTGTGCTGCATATGAACTTGAGCCCTACATGTGTTTTGGGCTATGCCATGCCATCTTTACAGGGGTGTATGCCATGTATTTTTGTGATCAATGTGGTGACTAGCACAAGCATGCAAAGTAGCTCTCGTGATATTGCTGATTTCGGGGACTTAGAATTTCATTAAGTCTTTGCCCTGTTGTTATTGTTATGCCATGTGTTCATGTTGCTATAGAGAGATCCATGCCTCTTTTGAGTATGTTTAGTAAGGATGATTTTGACATATGGTCATGCTCTATCCATCCATGTCTCTATTTGCATTTATGGAGTGCCCTAACATGACTCAATGTTGCTCTACTTTTGCTATAAAATGTTCTTGGCAGATTGTTTACGTGTTAATCAATTTTGCCAAGGTTGTTGTAGTTGATCCATGCATGCTATGAACTTGTTCTTTCTTTGTTTAGCTTCTTGAACATGTCTTCTTGCTGGTAGTATGCTTATCTTGTCATGCAATGCCTTGTGTTGAGTGCATCGAGCTCGTAAACATGCCGGCGTAACTCTGTTTTTGCCATGTCCAGTTTTCTGCTAAGTCTGAATCTGTTAACGAAACTTGCTATGTTTACATGGGTGCCATCATATCTTCTGATCCTTTTTGGCTTATGGTCAGTAAGGGACTTTTGTTATATGCTTTGAGTAGATTCATTCCATGCCTTGCTTTGCTATATCCTGATCCTGTAGCATGTTGTTATCTTTCCCTAAACATTGCTTCCTGATGTTAATTCCTGGCATGTTGTTATTTTCACAAAGTCTATAAAGCTGATATCATTTGCACTTTTGTCATGCTTGTTTGAACCTTCTATTGTGTGATTTAGCCATAGCTCAGTGTTCATATTTTGTCAAGCATCTTGAGTAGATCACTTCCATGTGCTTTGTTGCTATGTTAGAGTGCAATAGCTTATTTTCTTGTTGCATTTTAGATGGCATCGTGCTGTTAATCACAGAATCGTGACATTATTGTTTTGCTTGCCATTTGCAAACCGTGCATCCGATTCCGGTGATCTTTATATCGATTTCGATCAAAATCAACTCATCTTTCCAGCAGCGCACTTGGTTTGCCAAGTTGAGGCTTGGTTCAATCTTTTCCTTCCGGAGCACGCATATGCATTGCATATTACACCTCGCATATCATGCCATGTTTTGCATCATGTTGCTTGCGCACTGCACCGTGGTTGATTGTGGTTTCTTGTTCTTGCCTTGGGTAGAGCCCGAGACGAGTTCGTGATCGAGGAACCCGTTGAGTATGCTTACGAGGCTCAAGCTTACGTCAACTCGGAGAACTTTGCAGGCAAGATGATCACACCCTCGAAATCATTTCTATCTTTGCTTGCTAGTTGCTCGCTCTATTGCCATGCCGCGATACCTACCACTTGCTATATCATGCCTCCCATATTTCCATGTCAAACCTCTAACCCGCCTTGTCCTAGCAAACCGTTGTTTGGCTATGTTGCCGGTTTGCTCCGCCCCTCTTATAGCGTTGCTAGTTGCAGGTGAAGATGGAGTTTGTTCCTTGTTGAAACATGATTATTGTTGGGATATCATTATTATATCTTGTTTATGTTAATGCACCTATATACTAGGTAAAGGGTGGAAGGCTCGGCCTTATGCCTGGTGTTTTGTTCCACTCTTGCCGCCCTAGTTTCCGTTAAACCGGTGTTATGTTCCTTGATTTTGCATTCCTTACGCGGTTGGGTGTTATGGGAACCCCTTGATAGTTCGCTTTGAATAAAACTCCTCCAGCAAGGCCCAACCTTGGTTTTACCATTTGCCACCTAAGCCTTTTTCCCTCGGGTTTCCGGAGCCCGAGGGTCATCTTTATTTTAAACCCCCGGGCCAGTGCTCCTCTGAGTGGTGGTCCAAAACAGAGCCACTTGCAGTGCCACTTCGGGAAAACCTAAGGGTTGGTTTTAGTTGTATGTAGTGTTCATCCGGTGTGCCCTGAGAACGAGATATGTGCAGCTCCTATCGGGATTTGTCGGCACATTCGGGCGGCTTTGCTGGTCTTGTCTTATCATTGTCGAAATGTCTTGTAATTGGGATTCCGAGTCTGACCGGGTCTTCCTGGGAGAAGGAATATCCTTCGTTGACCGTGAGAGCTTGTGATGGGCTAAGTTGGGACACCCCTGCAGGGTTTGAACTTTTGAAAGCCGTGCCCGCGGTTATGGGCAGATGGGAATTTGTTAATGTCCGGTTGTAGAAAACCTGACACTTAACTTAATTAAAATGCATCAACCGCGTGTGTAGCCGTGATGGTCTCTTTCCGGCGGAGTCCGGGAAGTGAACACGGCGTTGGAGTCATGTTTGAACGTAAGTAGTTTCAGGATCACTTCTTGATCTTTGTAGCTTCTCGGCCGTGCTTTGCTTTCTCTTCGCGCTCTCATTTGCGTAAGTTAGCCACCATATATGCTAGTGCTTGCTGTAGCTCCACCTCACTACCTTTTCCTACCCATAAGCTTAAATAGTCTTGATCGCGAGGGTGTGAGATTGCTGATTCCTCGTGGCTCACAGATACTTCCAAATAGTTGCAGGTGCCGATGATACCGGTGCAGGTGGAGCAACCGAGCTAAAGTGGCAGCTCGATGAAGATCGTGATCGTTGTGTTGTTTCGTTTCTAGTTGATCAGGAGTGGAGCCCAGTCGGGACGATCAGGGATCTAGCATTAGGTGGTCTTCTTTTATTTTGGTTCCGTAGTCGGACCTTGATTGTATTCTGGATGATGTAATGCTATATTTATGTATTGTGTGAAGTGGCGGTTGTAAGCCAACTCTTTATCCCTCTCTTATTCAGTACATGGGATGTGTAAAGATTACCCCTCTTGCGACATGCCTACTATGCGGTTATGCCTCTAAGTCATGCTCCGACACGTGGGAGATATAGCCGCATCGTGGGTGTTACACAAACTCGACAAGATTGATAGCAACTACTCCTACAAGTGCATAGAGGCCATATCATGCATTAACACTACTTTTGACCATATAAATTTGACATGCAAACTCAAGAACAGGGTCACCTAAGCAGCAAAAATTTGCAATAAATAAAGCACTAGAACAAAAACTAATTGGGCCGTTGGAGGAGTCACATACCGAAGAACAATCCCCCAAAGCAGTTTTGTGAATGGAGATTTGAGCAAGGAGATCGAAAATGGCGGCAAGATGAGCTAGAACTCGGGTTTGAGCTGGTGGATGATTTTTTCTGGAGGAAGATGAAATGTGTGGGTGCAAGAATAAGTGGAGGGGGCCCATGTGGGGTCCATGAGGCAGGGGGCACGCCCTCCACCCTCATGGGCACATGGTGAGGCCCCCTGGTGTGTTCTCAGTGCCAATAATTCTTAAATATTCCAGAAAAAAAATCATATTAAATTTTCAGGACATTTGGAGAAATTTTATTTTCGGGGTATTTTTTATTGCAATGATAATTCAGAAAATAGACAGAAAATGCTATTTTTGCTTTATTTAAACTAAATAACAGAAAGTAAAAAGAGGGTACAGAGTGTTGTGATTTCTAACTTCATCCATCTCATGCTCATCAAAAGGAATCCACTAACAAGGTTGATCAAGTCTTGTTAACAAACTCATTCCGAATCGCATGAAACCGAAGAAATTTTGAATAACACTAGGTTACCTCAATGGGTATATGCACGTCCCCAACAATAAGAATATCATATTTCTTCTTGACAGTAGGAAGAGGAAATTCAAAACCTCCAATAGTAATCGTTGAAATTTTTCCAATAGAGTTGATACTATGGACTTGAGGTTGTTTCCTTAGAAAGTGTATTGTATGCTCATTACCATTAACATGAAAAGTGACATTGCCTGTGTTGCAATCAATAATAGCGCCTGCAGTATTCAAAAAGGGTCTTCCAAGAATAATAGACATACTATCATCCTCGGGAATATCAAGAATAACAAAGTCCGTTAAAATAGTAATGTTTGCAACGACAACAGGCACATCCTCACAAATACCGACAGATATAGCAGTTGATTTATCAGCCATTTGCAAAGATATTTTAGTAGGTATCAACTTATTCAATTCAAGTCTACGATATAAAGAGAGAGGCATAACACTAACACCAGCTCCAAGATCACATAAGGCAGTTTTAAAATAATTTCTTTTAATGGAGCATGGTATAGTTGGTACTCCTGGATCTCCAAGTTTCTTTGGTATTCCACCCTTAAAAGTGTAATTAGCAAGCATGGTGGAAATTTCAACTTCCAGTATCTTTCTTTTATTAGTGATAATATCTTTCATATACTTAGCATAAGGATTCATTTTAAGCATATCAGTCAAACGCATACGCAAAAATATAGGTCTAATCATTCCAGCAAAGCGCTCAAAATCCTCATCATCCTTTTTCTTGGATGGTTTAGGAGGAAAGGGCATGGGTTTCTGAACCCATGGTTCTCTTTCTTTACCGTGCTTCCTAGCAACGAAGTCTTTCTTATCATAATGTTGATTCTTTGATTGTGGGTTATCAAGATCAACAGCAGGTTCAATCTCTACATCATTGTTATTACTAGGTTGAGCATCAACATGAACATCATCATTAACATTATCACTAGGTTCATGTTCATTACCAGATTGTGTTTCAGCATCATAAATAGAAATATCATTGGGATTCTCAGGTGTGTCAATAGCAGGTTCTCTGAGAATCTTGCTCAATTCTCTTGGGGTGGCCCTCAGGATACAAAGGTTCCTGAGTCATTTTACCCCCTCTAGTCATAACTCTAATAGCATTATCATTTTTCTTATTATTCAATTCATTGAGCAAATCATTCTGAGCTTTAAGTACTTGTTCTACTTGAGTGGTAACCATAGAAGCATGTTTACTAATGAGTTTAAGTTCACCTTTAACTCTAGACATATAATCACTCAAGTGTTCAATCATATAAGCATTTCGTTTCAATTGTCTACCAACATAAGCATTGAAGTCTTCGTGTTTAACCATAAAGTCATCAAACTCATCCAAGCATTGGCTAGCAAACTTAGTAGATAGGATTTCACATTTATCAAATCTATAGAGAGAATTTACCTTTACTACCTGTGTCGGGTTATCAAGACCATGTATTTCTTCAATAGGTGGTAAATTCTTAACATCTTTAGCTTTAATACCTTTTTCTTTCATAGATTTCTTTGCCTCTTGCATATCTTCAAGACTGAGAAATAGAATACCCCTTTTCTTCGGAGTTGGCTTAGGAGTTGGTTCAGGAAGTGTCCAATCATTTTCATTACTCAACATAGTATTCAATAGCAATTCAGCTTGATCAACAGTCCTTTCCCTGAAAACACAACCAGCACAATTATCTAGGTGGCCTCTAGAAGCATCGGTTAGTCCATTTTAAAAGATATCAAGTATTTCATTTTTCTTGAGAGGATGATCAGGCAAAGCATTAAGTAATTGGAGAAGCCTCCCCCAAGCTTGTGGGAGACTCTCTTCTTCAATTTGCACAAAATAATATATTTACCTTAAGGCAGCTTGTTTCTTATGAGCGGGGAAATATTTAGCAGAGAAGTAATAAATCATATCCTGGGGACTACGCACACAACCAGGATCAAGAGAATTAAACCATGTTTTAGCATCACCCTTTAATGAGAACGGAAACAACTTAAGGATAAAGTAATAGCGAGTTTTCTTGTCATTAGTGAACAGGGTGGCTATATCATTTAATTTAGTAAGATGTGTCACAACAGTTTCGGATTCATAGCCATAAAAAGGATCAGATTCAACCAAAGTAATTAACTCAGGGTCGACAGAGAAATCATAATCCTTATCAGAAATAAAGATATGTGAAGTAGGAAAAGCAGGGTCATATTTCATTCTAGCATTCAAAGGTTTTTCTTTAAGCTTAGCTAATAATTTCTTAAGATCATATCTATCATTGCAAGCTAAGAAGTCTCTAGCAGTTTCTTCATCCATAACATAACCCTCAGGAACAACAGGAAATTCATATCTAGGGGGAGAATCTTCATCATCACTTTCATCAATATTATCAGTTTTAATAATTTCATTCTCTCTAACCCTAGCAAGTTGTTCATCAAGAAATTCACCTAGTGGCACAGTATTATCAAGCATAGAAATAGTTTCATCATAAGTATCATGGAAAGCAGAAGTGGCATCATCAATAACATGCGACACATCAGAATGAATAGCAGGACTAGGTGTCGCAAGTTTACTCAAAACAGAAGGTGAATCAAGTGCAGAGCTAGGTGGCAGTTCCTTACCTCCCCTCGTAGTTGAGGGAAAAATCTTGGTTCTTTTATCTTTCAAGTTCTTCCTAGTGATCAGTAGGTATAAATCCCAAGTGACTCAAAGAATAGAGCTATGCTCCCCGGCAATGGCACCAGAAAATAGTCTTGATAACCCACAAGTATAGGGGATCGCAACCGTTTTCGAGGGTAGAGTATTCAACCCAAATTTATTGATTCGACACAAGGGGAGCCAAAGAATATCTCAAGTATTAGCAGCTGAGTTGTCAATTCAACCACGCCTGGAAAACTTGATATCTGCAGCAAAGTATTTAGTAGCAAAGTAGTATGATAGTAGCGGTAACGGTAGCGAAAGTAATATTTTTGGTTTTATAGTGATTGTAACAGTGGCTACGGAAAAGTAACTAAGCAAAGATCAATATGTGAAAAGCTCGTAGGCAATGGATCAGTGATGGATAATTATGTCGGATGTGATTCCTCATGCAATAGTTATAACATAGGGTGACACAGAACTATCTCCAATTCATCAATGTAACATATGCATGTATTCTGAATATAGTCATACGTGCTTATGGAAAAGAACTTGCATGGAATCTTTTGTCCTACCCTCCCGTGGCAGTGGGGTCCTATTCGAAACTAAGGGATATTAAGGCCTACTTTTAATAGAGTACCGGACCAAAGCATTAACACTTAGTGAATACATGAACTCCTCAAACTACGGTCATCACCGGTAAATATCCCGATTATTGTCACTTCGGGGTTAACGGATCATAACACATAATAGGTGATTATAGACTTGCAAGATAGGATCAAGAACTCACATATATTCATGAAAACATAATAGGTTCATATATGAAATCATGGCACTCGGGCCTTAGTGACAAGCATTAAGCATAGCAAAGTCATAGCAACATCAATCTCAGAACATAATGGAACTAGGGATCAAACCCTAACAGAACTAACTCGATTACATGATAAATCTCATCCAACCCATCACCGTCCAGCAAGCCTACGATGGAATTACTCACGCACGGCGGTGAGCATCATGAAATTGGTTATGGAGGAAGGTTGATGATGACGATGGCGACGGATTCCCCTCTCCGGAGCCCCGAATAGACTCCAGATCAGCCCTCCCGAGAGAGATTAGGGCTTGGCGGCGGCTCCGTATCGTAAAACACGATGAATCCTTCTCTCTGGGTTTTTTTCTCCCCGAACGTGAATATATAGAGTTGGAGTTGAGGTCGGTGGAGCACCAGAGGGCCCACGAGGCAGGGGCGCGCCCAGTCGGTAGGCGCGCACCCCACCCTCGTGGACAGGGTGTGGGCCCCTAGCCTTGATTCTTTCGCCAGTATTTTTTATATATTCCAAAATATTATCCGTTGATTTTCAGGTCATTCCGAGAACTTTTATTTTTGCATAGAAATAACACCATGGCCATTCTGCTGAAAACAACGCCAGTCCGGGTTAGTTCCATTCAAATCATGCAAGTTAGAGTCGAAAACAAGGGCAAAAGTGTTTGAAAAAGTAGATACGATGGAGACGTATCAGAAGGGAACACAACTTACCTGCTCATGAGCTTGCGGTTTGGGTGAGTAATCTTGAAGGACCTCGGTGCCCAGGGAGACCAATCCAGGGAAAGCGTGAGCGAACTAGGCAAGTACCCGATGGTGGAAAGCCGATTCAGTTGGCCCTAGGATACCGAGCAGCTCCTCCAGTCCCCTTTGAGAGGGCCAAAGGGGCGTGAAGATGAAGTCGCGGTGTTGTCCATGACAACCAACTCTCTGCCGGCGATTGGATTTGAGGGGGCAAGCGAGACGCGTACAAAGCAAAGGGGGGCAATGGGTATATAAATCTTTTGCCCTTTCACCGTGGCTTTGTATGGGGATCTCTGGTCGTGGGTCGATGGGACGTTTAAGTACCACAACAGTAAATCTGCGTGTTTCCCAAGTGTCATGCCTTATATGCGTGCATAAATCAAAGAAAGAAAATAATGATACCACCTAAACATGTCTCAGGGTCTGTAACAACACCGTTTGATTGGACATGTCAATGATGGACCCCTTATCCATATGAGGGCACCGTGACCAGATGACACGCCTGAGAAACCGTCAGAGTAGGTCAGTTGACCTGTCCTTGGTAGAGGTGTACTTTTTTTCATTGTTTTTGATATAGCTTACCACTCATGCCAAGTGGTTGGTAGAGGTGTACTTTTCTCCCAAGGAACGAGTTCGGCACAAACTCTTCGGATCGGAGGATCTTCTCCAGAATGGTGCTAATTCGGAGGAAAAGGGTGTAGGTATCGTTGAACCCGCCTGCAAGACCGAAGATGGAGGATGAAGACTAGCTCGGCGAGGCCGACGAGTGTCATCGGCTTGAAGACCGGTTCAAGGGATACTTATGGTGTCTGGATAAGGGGGTGCTAAGCACGTCGACTCTCAGACGTGGGCCAGGTCGAGGACCTCCAAGTGCCAAACCAGTGGGACACATTCGTGAGGCTCCTGGAGGAACCAAGATGGAATCTTTTGAAGACTTGGAGCATACTCCAAGGCACGAATGCAATCTTTAGCCTGCTTATCTTCCAATGTAACCGACCTATGTGTAACCCTAAGTATCCCCGATTACTATATAAGCCGAGGGGGTGTAGACCGTAGAGGCCAACCCATTCATACTCGATCTCGAGGTAGATCAACATGTACTATGTACCCCATTCATCAATACAATCAAAGAAGGATGTAGGGTTTTACCTCTTTGAGAAGGCCCAAACGTGGATAAACATCGATGTCCCCCTTTGTCATATTACCATCTAGTCAAGACTATCAGATCGGGACCCACTGCCAGAGATCTGCCGGACTCGACACTTTCATCATGGTGCATGGGGCATTATCACCACTTGGTTATTCATCTGCCATGGGTCGGTACCTATTTTTTGCACTCAAGGATTGGTGGAACTCTAATACTTTTGAACATGACGCGACTAGTCGCTTGAGATTCGGTCAAGCCATCACCTATGTGCTTTGGAATGTTTGGAAGGAGCGGAATAGACGAACGTTTAACGATGCTTCACCCACTGTGCTTGATGTGGCCTATCTGGTCATGGAGGATTTGAACCAATTGCGGTTGACTTGGGCGGCATGGAAGTAACTCTTGCACATTGTTTCTCTTTTCCCTTCTATATGAAATGGGCAGAACACCTGCCTTTACCGTAAAAAAAAGTGATTTCTTAATAGTATCCCTTCTTCCACGGCAGCATTTCCCCTCCATCGATATCTGATTCTTGTTCCTCTTCCTCCTGCTCATAAAACTGTTCCGTTCACTCCAGAGGACGTTCTATACAACTGTTCCGTGAACAGGCAACAGCACGGACGGAAAACAGTCAACAGCTGCCCTATAATAGAGACAGACAGACACGGACACACACCCGCCCACAGCTAGCCTCACCAATAGCTTCACTATCCATGGCTGCTTCACCGCCGCTCCGTCACGTGGCCATGCTCCCCTTCATGGCGAAAGGCCACGCCATGCCGCTCCTCCACCTCGCGCATCTCCTTCTTGGCCGCCGCCTCGCCTCGGCCGTCAGCTTCTTCACCACCCCGCGCAACGCGCCCTTCATCCGCGCTGGCCTCGCTGGTGCCGGCGCCGGCGCCGCGGTCGTCGAGCTTCCGTTCCCATCCGAGCAGGACGCCCCGCAGAGCACGGACGAGCTCCCATCGTCGACCAGTCTCGTCGACTTCGTCACCGCGGTGGCGGCGCTCCAGCCGGCGTTCGCGGACGCACTCGCCAAGATCGAGCCCAGGCCGGACCTGCTCGTCCATGACGGCTTCCTCCGGTGGGCCAAGGACATCGCCGACGAGCTCGGCATGCCGCGGCTTGTCACCCTCGGCTTCGGCGGCTTCGCCACGTACGTCAACCGGGCAGTCACGACACACAGGCCGCACGCACGCGTGAGCTCGCCGTCCGAGCGGTTCCCGGTCCACGGTGTGCCGGACCTCCGCCTCACGAAGGCCGACCTCAACCCGCCGTTCGACGACCCGGAGCCTTCCGGCCCGCACTGGGACTTAATTTGCAAGAACCGCATCAGCATGTACTCCAGCCGGGGCATCATCGTCAATTCCTTCCACGAGCTGGAGTCGATCTACATCGACCTGTGGAACCGGGAGTTCGACGTCAAGATGTGGCCCATCGGACCGCTCTGTCTTGCGGCCTCCGAACCGGCAGTCCAGACCAAGGACGACCATGAGATCTCAGAGTGGCTGGACTCGAGGCTTGCCATGGGTCGGCCGGTTCTCTACGTCGCGTTCGGCTCGCAGGCCGAGCTGAGCCGGGCACAGCTGGAAGAGATCGCCGTCGGGTTGGACAGCTCCGGTGTGGACTTCCTATGGGTGGTCCGGTCCAAATGGCTCAATCCAGATGACCGGTTTAATCAGAGGTTCGGAGACAGGGGCAAGGTGGTGGAAGGTTTCATTAACCAGCTCGGAGTTCTGGGTCACAAATCAGTGAAAGGATTTTTCACCCACTGCGGATGGAACTCGGTGCTGGAGAGCATCACCATGGGCGTGCCAATACTGGCGTTCCCAATGGCGGCCGAGCAGAAGCTCAATGCCAAATTCGTCGTGGACGTGATCCATGTGGGGCTCCGAGTTCGGCCGAAGGAAGACGCCAGCAAGGGAGGTAGTGGGGTGGTTATGGGTGGAGACGTGCAGGCGTTGGCAAGGGAACTGATCTTGGGAGAGGAAGGGAAACGCGCCGCTGCTAGAGCTGGTGAGCTCTCCATGTCTTCTAGAAAGACCATGGACATAGGTGGGTCCTCGTTTGAAAACTTGGCGCGGATGGTTCAGGAGGTCAGTGAGACCCATGCCAATAATGGTGAGTAAATATAATCGTTGCTATGTGGTTGATGCCGGCTAGTCGTGCAGGCTTAGTATGAAACTCATAATTGAGGTCGATGTTTGTTTGGAGCTTTGTACTCATAGCGTGCCGGCGCAAATTTGAACCGGTCGGCCATGCAACGTCCGGTCTCCTATTTCCATTCGTCTGATCCCGTCGTCCCATCATAGCAGGTCGTTTTCTTCCCCCATCTTAGATCACGCGACAGCGGGTCGTTTTCCTCCCCTCCACGTCTCAAATCCAGCCACCAGACACGCATGGGGTCGTGGCTGCACCCACCCCACGCTGATAATAGCTTGCCGCCCTGGTCGCCGGCCGAGCCGTTGTCGTCTCATGTCTTTCTCGCCGATCCACACATGCAATAATTTTCGCCCGCGGTTGCAGCTCCCTCACTAGTGATGGCAGCTCCGGTAGCGCCGGTCACCAGTGGCAGCACCCCGGCGACGAGCTCGCAAGGGGTACTATCCTTCGGGGTTACTGGTGTCAACAAAAATGTCCGCCGATAGTAGCAAAAAAATGTGCAGGTTCAGCAAAAATAGCTCGCCGGTGCTGCCACCCGTCGCCATTGTAGCAAAAACAATCAACGGTTGTAGCTTGTGTGATTGCCAGTTGCAGCAACAAAAACTTTACACCACCCCCACGTCGGCCCAGCACCACTCCGGCGGCGGGCAGGGGTAGCAAAATTCCTCGTTGGTTGTAGCAAAATTATCCGCCGGTGGTAGCTTTTCCCGCTACCGTTCGTAGCAAAAAACGCAGCACCGTCGTCACCGCCATAAACTTCGTCGTTGTCGTCGTTGCAGCATATATCGTCACTGGTGGGAGCTTTTATGTTGCCAGTTGTAGCAAAAATCGTGCACCGTTTTTTCGCCGCCACAACGTCGCCGTTGTCGGTTGCAGCATATCTCGTCGTCGGTGGTAGCTTTTCTGTTGCCAGTTGTAGCAAAAATCAAGCATCGTTGTCGCCACCATAACCTCGTCGTTGGTTGCGACATATCCACTTGCTGGTTGTAGCACGGCCGGTCACCGGTTGTAACGCGTGCCAGTGGCGTAGTAGCACGGCCTGGTGCCCCGGGCAGAGGCCGTTGGAGCTGAAGATGGTGCGCTGGGAGAATAGTCAGAGTTGTGTATAAGGGCTGGCCGTGCGCGTGAGGAAATTGCTGGCCGTGGGGTAGATGATGACCTCACTAGCGATATTGGGCTGCCGGCGGCAACCTCGTCGGCGTGATGTGGGTTGCGTCGGCGGGAACGGGGGAGATGCATGCAACGCTGGGAAAAAAATGAGTGGACAATGAGACGGATAAGGTCTGGCTGGCTCATCTTGCATGGGACCCACAAAGCAGGAGCACGTGGGAGCTTGCGAGTGGCCGAAGCATTGACCGGCGCGTCAAAAGTTTACCTAATTCAAATGGTGCTCAGGCTTATTTACATTTTGTGAATAGTAAATTAAAAAGAATAGTAAAATTATTTTAAAAGGGCCCATCTATGTCACCTCTAGATCTAAGATAATATCTCAATTTAGTTTTGTCACCCCTTATTCTTTTCATTGTTTGTCCTATTCTTTGATTTTAATTTGTTAAAGCCCAAAACTAAAAACCAGCTCGCCACACGTCCGCCTGGGTGGCCGGCCTATACGTAAATCTGGTCGCTAGCTCCCCTCAAAAAAAGAGAAAAAACTAGTGGCTAGCTATCGTACAAAAAAATCTGATCGCTAGCTTTTTCTGAAAAAAAAACTGACTGTTACTCCTAACTTCGATTTCTTAGCTTTTGCGTCTGATCCTTGTACATTTACAAGTACGTCTCTCTCATCGCTAGCTTCTAGGCTACCAACAGTTGTTTTTTGCCTTTTGGTTTTTGCAGTTTTCACTCTTATATTTTATAATTAATTTTCAGTAAGGAACATAGTTTGATCGAAACATATTTCAAAAAACATGTTCACGAATTTACATAATTTTCTTCAAATTATAAAAAATGTTAACGGATACCAAATATGTTTTAACATACAGTGAACAATCATTTAATGCATGATGATCATTTTGTGAATACACATTATTGTTTAGCAATATACATTGAACATTTTTTTTAATATAAAGTGAGCTTTTTTATATATGATGAACTTTCTTAATTATGCACAATGAACATTTCTTTAAATACACTAAATTATTTTAGAACATGTACTAAAAAAATTATCGTGCATTCAAAAAATATTCATGGATTAGAAAAAAATATTCATGACTCAAAATTTGTTCGTAGATTCAGAAAAATATGTTAATAAATTTCAAAAATATTCATGACTTGAAAAAAGTACGTAATTTAAAAAAGGTTCAAGAATTCTAAAAAAATACTCGTAGAAAGGAATGGAAAAGTAGAAAAAACAAAAAAGAATGGAAAGCGAACAGGAAAAAACAAAAAATGAGAAAACCAAATAGAGAAAATAGATAAATGATAAGAGAACAAAAAATGAACACATTTTGATTTTTTTTAAAAAAATTGGTAAACACCAACAATGTTAGAAAAATGAATAAATTTACAAATTTTGGAACATTTGTTGAAACTTTGCCAGGCCTGTGGTCGACGCATCCACGGTGCCAGACAACGCCACCTCCCTACGCATGTCCATCATCATGCATCCGTCGCCGAGACCCTACAGCGCCACGCCGCTGAGACTCCACGTCGTCGATGCGTCACAAGGAAATCTCTCCACCGCAGAAGTCGTCCACTAGTCCCTCAAGCCTATGCACACCTCCAAGTACACCCCCAAGGTGGGTAAGGCACAAGAGTGCCGCCATCATCCGATCGAATGATCTAGGGTTTTCCTCGAAGGTAGCGGATAGGGGTCTAGAGCTTCTCCACGGTGATGCCTTCAAGAAAGGGACGATGCAGAAGAAAGCCGCCATCATCGGCCGTGGCAACGAGCCGAGAATAGGGTTTTCACCCGGATCCGCTCGAGGAACCTCCATCTAGCCTCGTGTGCATGGGACCACCACTGTTCTCCACCGCCGCACAACGAGCAAGCTGGACCGGGTAGATCAGATATGACCGGAGACTAGATCATGCATGCAGCCGATCCATCCACCGGGCCCTCCATGCCGCCGCCGGAGTTCAGATCCGTCGCCGTAGCGCCATCTGCCGTCGCTGCCTGAAGCAAGGCCAGCGCCGCATCGCAAGGACCCGACCGGCCGCCACGATGGGGCGGCCAACTAGCTCAGATGCAATACCAGGTTGCCATCTTGAAGGCCGAGCCCCACCTCAAGCGCTTGTCGTCCAAGGCCGGCTTGGCCGAAATGGGTTTTCACCCGGATTTGCTTGAGGAACCTCCCATCCAGCCTCGTGTGCATGGGACCACCACTGTTCTCCACTGTCGCGTAGCGAGCAAGCCGCACCAGCTAGATTAGATCTGACCGGAGGCTAGATCACGCATGCAACCGATCCGTCCACCGGTTCCTCCATGCCGCCGCCGGAGGTCAGATCCATCGCCGTAGAGCCATCTGCCGCCGCTGCACAAAGCAGGGCCGGCTGCCGCGACGCAAGGACCCGACCGGCTGCCACGATGGGACCTCAAGCGCTTGTCGTCCAAGGCCTTCTCGGCACGCAGGCCTGCGACCCCCCACATCGCGAGGGATCAATCCCGTCGTCGCCGCCCGTCGGGGGTACTTCGCCCGCTAGCCTCATCTGGGTGTTACGATGGAAGGGGGGCGAGGCAGTGGTGGGTAGGGTTCGCCCGAGTCACCCTCCGTGCAACGCGGGCTAGTATAAATGAACTTATGGAGACAAAGTTATATACGAAGGCCGAGCTCCCTAAGTGAAGATCTTATTGATAGGTAGGTGCAGCCAATTAGTGCCATTTGTAACAAATGGACTTCAAGTCAAGACATGAACGTTTGGCTCTCGGGTGTAATTACACCTGATATTTTTAAATTTTTTTAGTAAGTACTGTTCATGCTATATTTGTCAGAGAATATTTCGTTACAGAATATTTTTATACGACAGAAACGACAGCTCAAGTTTGTTGGGAAAAAGATTTGGAATGTTTTGATTATTTTTCTGATTTTGAAAAATAAAATCAGTTATCAGGTGTAATTACCACCATGTTCCAAAGGTATTTTCCCTTCAATTATGTGGTACTACAATTTTAAGGATGTCTTTTTTTAGCATCAGTACAGACACAAGCGCTCATATACACGCGCATACACTCACTTCGTCGTCGACAGGAACGTCTCCTCCCACTGAAAGCGCATCGCCGGAAATCTTGAAATAAATCCAGGAATAATGCGAGTACCAGGATTTAAACCCTGGTGGGTTGGGGATATCACTGTCCACCTAACCAACTCAACCAGAGGTTGATTCGCCAATTTTAAGGATGTCGAAGCAAGATATGTTTACAAAATCGTGCCTCATTGATCAAATACAAATATTCCATTCGAAAGGATTGACGACTATACACACTGCAAAATGCGAAAGAGCTTAATTACTGCTCGCACAAACAACACGAATTAATCTTAGTGTAGCACGGTGACGGCATGAGGGCCCCAGCTATACCGTTGCAGCCTTTCGACGACGACCCCCAGCGCGGCGGGGTTTGTCCTCTCCGCCATCTCCACCGCCGGAGCCGGCGCCTCTCCCTCTCCAGCCACCTCCGCCTCGGCCGTGGGCCGGTCAACCACGTCGGCGCGGCACACGGGGCAGCACTGGCTCTTCTTCAGCCACGAGTCCACGCACGGCGCGTGGAAGCTGTGCTCGCACCTCGGGAGACGCCTGCAGCGGTCGCCGGACTCGAACGCTTCCAGGCACACGGCGCAGTCCCCGCCGCCTCCGACGGCGGCTTTGAAGTCGTGGCACGGCAGCGTTTCGATCTCCTCGGACGACAGGCCCTTGCCTTTTCCTCCGCAGGCGTCGTCCACGGCACGCTCCAGGTCGGCGCCGGGGGCCTGGGCAGCGCCCCGCCGCAGAGCCCAGAGGATCACGAGGACGTGGACGACGAGCATCAGCGTCACGCCCGCCGCCAGGGCGGCGACGGAGAGCGCAGTGGAAGCGGTGACCATCCTAGCTAGTTGCGGGTGACTGCTGACTAGAGAGGCGCTAGCATAGCAGCTCGTGCGAGCTAGTAATACGCTTTCATGCGTCTTTGGGAGTTTTCGACCGTGCATGTATGGGTCTTGTTACATCCGTTCTTCGGCTTTGGATACGGAGATGTGGTATATTATGCTCAAGTTTTAGGAGAAAACAAGGAGGAACAGACAATTTTACCACCAGATCATCACCATGTAAGTATGTACGTAATGAGCAGCTAATTAAGCAAGGTGTTGGATAAGAGCTGCCAGTTGCTGAATGGCTGATAAGTTCAAGGAAGAGAACGACCGGAACAAGTTATTGCTTAAGTCTATTGCGCATTTCTTAATATTATAAGTTGATGAGCTTACCTAGGATTAGCCTAATTCTTGTTTTGTGACTCATGCGCAGATTTAATTTTATCCTCTCTCAGTATCAACATATAAGACGTTTTGACACTGATGAAAATACAAGACGTTTTCTTAGGGCATGTACAATGGTGCTATTTTAGAAGTGCCACGTAGGATAAATAATGAGGTGGAGGAGAGAGAACTCATAAGAGAAGGCTTGTCTTCTCTTATTTAAGATAAGACAAAAGATGATCTCTTAGCACTATATGTCTCACCACATTTTTAGAAATTGCTAGTTACTAAAAATAAGGCTAAGAGATGACCCATTATAGACATTTTTCTTTGTCATCTCTAAATTACATGCAAAACTTAAGATAAGACCATCTTATCAACCATTGTACATGCCTTTATTGTCGGAGTAAATGACCACGGGTAGCCTAGCCGGCTCCCCCTAGCCCTTCTGAAAAATTACGAGCCGATCCGGCCCTCAAGAATCCAAGACGTGGGGCCGCCTTCCCTTTGCCGGCTGTCTCCCAGGACAACTATCGGAGGGCGGCCCGACTTTAGCCCTCATGGAGAAAGCCGTGGGAGGGCCGGCTCCAAGAAGCCGGCCGCGAGAAGGCCGACTCCAAAAAGCCGACTCCCACAAAGCGGTCAAGATCGTACCCTCGAAGTCTGCATCCATGTAACGGCGATGTGACGGGGCGTGGCTACAGTAAAGCCTGCCACCCCCGAATTCCGGTGCACGCCTGGCACAGTGCGCCGTACGGGTGGCCATGACCCGTCCGGCGCGGCACTGTTGCCATGTTGACCCTGATGTCATCCACGACGGGTTGCCAGCACGGCCCACGGGCGGTGGGCCCCTTCGGGCAGAGAGACACCCGAAGGCGGCCAGGCCTCCCCCAGTCGGCCCAAGACAGAGCCGGCTCCCCACAGCCGGCTTGCCACCTCCCTCGAAGGAGACGCCCCATTAAGGAGACAAGACGCGGTGAGGCTACAGCGATCGCCCGCCGGGGGGCGGCGCTGTAGCCACGCTCACCCTAGCGAAGCCCTCGTCACCAGGTCGAGGCGACAGTAACCAGCCACCGATAAGGCCCTGGACAGTGGGGCCTGCCTGTCGACCAAGGAGCCGGCAGCCGGCGGGCCCCAGCAGCCGGCACAGAAGCCGACGAGTGTAGACACAGACGGCTGGGCCCCGCGCCCAGCCGGATTACCATTATACCCCTGGGGGGTAACCCTATATAAACCCTCCGGGACACCCATGCAAAGGGTTGATCCCTACTAGTTTTAGACACCACAAAGGGAGGAGAAGAGAGCGAGCCGTGCCCTTCTTCCTCCTCTCGCCAAACAGCTCACGGAGCATCGTGTAGCTACTTGTTCATCTAGTGATCATGCGGAGACCCCGCAGAGCAACGGTAGGGGTGTTATCTCCATGGAGAGTCCCGAAGCTGGGTAAGATTCACCGGCGTGCATGTCTTCGCCTCATCCCGTTTCCAGGCACCGGCAACGTCTTACTGGCTCCCACAATGATAAGCCACCCGTTGGCATATGTCGCACCTACCACCCGACATTTGGCGCCCATCGTGGGGCCAGGTGCATCGTCGTCCGGAGACCTGTTCTGGACGGGAACCCTCTTCCTCCCCAGCGAGCGTAGCCAGCCCGGCACGCCCGATGGCGCTTGCCACGACGCGCTGCAAGGCATCACCAACATCTGCGCAGCGAGCGGCCTCGCCGATCTCCTTGACGAGACCCTCATCTCCGACGAGCTCGCCTCCGATGCGGGCATCGACCACCTCGTCTACCTCCTCGACCAGCTCCACATCTCAGGCGAGCCTGCTGTGGACTTGGAGTCTGTTGGCTCCACCGATCCGATGCCTGTCGACTCCGACACGGCCTCGCTCGACACTTTCCCCACCGACGTCACGATTTACAACGACCCGCTTCCCCGGGCCGATGGCTGCGACGCTGTCACCACCGAGGTGATGGTCATTGGCCACGACGGCGCTTCTGACGAGAGCGCCCACGACGCCCCGCACGCAGCGGTCCATGACTTGTCCATCCCCCTCCCGGTCGATGCCAACGCTAAAGCACTGGAGGCTCGCCACCTCGCCCTCCTCGCGGAGGGCCAGAAGTTGGCTTCCATAAGACGCCTCACTGAGGCCCACTAATGCGGAGCCGACCGCGCCGCCTTTGGCATGCCGCCCCCAGGCGGGCCCAGTCGGGCCGGCGTTGTCAGACAGCGCGGCGCCGTCATCGCCGACATGTTAGGAGTCGACCGCCCAGTCTACGCCACTCCACTCGAGAACCTGCACGCCGCCCAGGCGGCCGTAGATGAGCTAGACGGACTGGGGGCCGAAGAACTCCCCCACATGACCCGACGCATCCAACAGCTAATCGATGCAGCCGCGCAGCGGCACGAAGCCGACGCCCGTGCGGAAAGCCCTCCCCCGCGCCGAGATCACGGCGCGACGTCCCGGACGCCGACTACGGGTAAAACCCGCGTGCGGCGCGAGAAAGAGCCGGCTGCCAGCCGAAGCCGAACCCGAATCTCCATCGAGCGAGACGCAGAAGGCCACCCCCGGGCCGTGGAGTGGCGGGGCAACCCGCCTCCGCCTCGGCCCCGTGGGGAGAGGTATCCCACCCTACCGCCTGTTGCGCATCCGACTCTCAGCGGCCGACTAGGTCGCCGTGAAGGAGTCGGCGAGAACGACGCCCGCCACTAGATCGACCGCCTAGCGCGATCCCTGGCGCTGGAAGAAGAAGATGATGTCGGCCCGCCTTGCTTCGGCCCCCGCATCCGCGACGCGCCTTTCCCCAAAGGGTTCTCGCTCCCAAGAGACACACCCAAGTACAACGGCTCTGTGAAGCCGGAAGATTGGTTGATCGACTACTCCACGGTGGTTAGCATAGCAAGCGGTAGCAGGCGCGTTGCCGTGAAGTACGTGCCCCTCATGCTGCAAGGCACGGCGCGGACCTGGCTCAACAGCCTCAAGCCATACAGCATCAACATCTGGCTAGACTTCACAGAAGCTTTCGTCCGCAACTTCACCAGCACCTACAAGCGGGCTCCCAAGCCCAGACAGCTCTCCTTGTGTGTACAAGGCCCCGCCGAGTCCACCCGCGACTACCTCACGCGTTGGGCTGAGCTCCGCAACTCTTGCAAAGGGGTGCACGAGGTGCAAGCCATAGAATACTTCACTGCCAGGTGCCGAGAAGGCACCCTCCTCAAGCAAAAGCTCCTCTGTGACGATCCGACTACCCTCGACGAGCTTCTAGTCATAGCGGACAAGTACGCCACCGCCGACTCCTCAATGAAGACCGAACTCCGGGTAGACGCGTCCGGGAAGGTACTCAACCCGGCGCCCAAGACGTTGGCTGGGGACTCCGGCCGACGCCCACATCAGAACGACCACAAGCGCAAGGGCCCCGTGCCGCCCTCCACCAGTCGGCAGGTGGCCACAGTCGAAGACGAGCAGCCCGAAGGGCGGCCCGCACCCAAGAAGCAGGGGGGCGGCAAGCCAGCTTGGCAGCCGACCTTCTCCTACGAGCAAACTCTCGACGCCCCATGCAAGTTCCACATCGGCGCAAAGCCGTCCAACCACACAACCCGGAAGTGCCACTGGCTCACCCGAATCTCCAAAGGCGAAGGGCTCGCGCCGCCCCCGCTTGCCGGTCCGCCGCCTCCGGCTCCGCAGCCGCCGACCGCTCGGCCTGCAGTCGGAGCCGTGCACGATGAGTTCCCCGACGAGCATGCTGCCTATGTCGTCTTTACAAGCCGGCCTGAAGATCGGCGCGGCAGACGCCGAGAGGACCAGGAGGTCAGCATGGTCGCTGCCAACCCTGCCGAGCACATGCACTGGTTAGAAAAACCTATCAGCTGGAGCCGGGGCGACCACCCAGAGGTGATGCCATCTCCTGGCTCTTATGCGTTGGTTCTGGATGCCACCCTTGCAACGGACAGACGCGCCGCCCGTTTCTCCCGCGTGCTGATAGACGGCGGAAGCAGCATCAACATCCTGTACCGCGACACCCTGGAGAAGCTGAACGTCAAGACGAAGCAACTCATGCCTACTCGGACTGTGTTCCATGGCATCATACCCGGCCTGTCCTGTGCCCCCATTGGCAAGATCAAGATTGATGTACTCTTTGGGGACAAGGAGCATTTCCACCGGGAAGCGATCTGGTTTGAAATGGTGGACCTGGAGAGCCCCTACCATGCATTGCTTGGCCGACCTGCCTTGGCCAGGTTCATGGCTGTTCCCCACTATGCTTACCTCAAGATAAAGATTTCGAGCACCAAAGGCATCATCACCATAGCCGGCAATTACAAGAAATCTTCCGAGTGCACAGCAGCCAGCAACCGGCTGGCCGAGTCCCTTGTGATTGCCGAAGAAAAGAAGATGTTGGACCGAGTCGTGGCCATGGCCGGCAAACAGTCGGCCTTGTCCCCCGATCCCAAGGAGTATGATGCCCAAGGATCTTTCCAGCCGGCAAAGGAGACGAAGAAGATACCTCTTAACCCCGAGCACCCAGAGAGGTTTGCCGTCATCGGGGCAAACCTAAACAGCAAATAGGAAGGCGAGCTTGTCGATTTCCTCCGTGAGAATTGGGACATCTTTGCATGGTCCCCCAAGGACATGCCGGGTGTTCCGAAGGAATTCGCCGAGCAAAAGCTACACGTCCGAGAAGACGCAAAACCAGTGAAATAACCCCTCCGCCGACTGTCGGAGGAGAAAAGAAGGATTATAGGAGAAGAGATAGCCCAGCTTCTGGCAGCCGGCTTCATTATGGAAGTTTTCTTTCCAGAGTGGCTCGCCAACCCGGTCCTCGTGCTAAAGAAGAACAATAAGTGGTGCATGTGCATAGACTACACGAGCCTCAACAAGGCCTGCCCCAAAGATCCCTTTGCCCTGCCGAGGATTGATCAAGTGATAGACTCCACGGCCAGATGCGAGCTGTTGAGTTTCTTGGATGCTTACTCAGGATACCACCAGATAAGAAATGCCGGTTCCACTTTTCAGCGTTGCATGCAGAAGTGTCTCCTCAAGCAGCTCGGCAGAAATGCCCACGTCTACGTAGACGACATTGTGGTGAAGACGGAGAAGCGCGGCACCTTGCTGGAAGACCTTAAGGAAACATTTGAGAACCTGCGTTGGTTCCAAATCAAGCTCAACCCCGAGAAATGCGTGTTCGGAGTGCCAGCCGGCCAGCTCCTAGGCTTCCTGGTCTCCGAACGCGGCATCGAATGCAACCCAGTAAAGATCAAGGCCATTGAGAGAATGGCGATTCCCACCAAACTTCGAGACGTCCAGAAATTCACCGGATGCTTGGCCTCCCTGAACCGCTTCATCAGCCGGCTCGGAGAGAAAACTCTCCCCCTCTACCGCATCATGAAGAAGACCACTCACTTCGAGTGGAATGACCAAGCCGACCAAGCTTTTCACGAGCTGAAGAAGATGCTGGCCACGTCGCCTGTCCTGGCGGCGCCGACTGAGAAAGAGCCCATTCTCCTCTACATTGCCGCAACCAGCCGGGTGGTCAGCATCGTCATCGTAGTCCAACGCCCAGAAGAGGGCCGAGCCCAGCCGGTCCAGAGGCTGGTGTACTATTTGAGCGAGGTGCTGTCTACCTCGAAGCAGAACTACCCGCACTACCAAAAGATGTGCTACGGCGTGTACTTCGCCGCCAAGAAGCTGAAGCCCTATTTCCAAGAACATCCCATCACGGTCGTATGAACCGCCCCGCTGGCCGAGATCATAGGCAGCTGGGACGCATCCGGCCGGGTGGCGAAATGGGCCATCGAGCTGGCCCCCTACACGATCTTCTACCAGCCTCGCACCGCCATCAAGTCCCAAGCATTGGCCGACTTCCTCATCGACTGGGCCGAGACCCAGTACCTGCCGCCAGCTCCCG
Source organism: Triticum aestivum (assembly GCF_018294505.1). NCBI lineage: Eukaryota > Viridiplantae > Streptophyta > Magnoliopsida > Poales > Poaceae > Triticum > Triticum aestivum. Next base: position 179,177,517 of record NC_057812.1, read on the forward strand.
ACTTCACTCATTGGCGCATGCACTTCAATGGGTCCAAGATGCGCACCGGCTTGGGAGCCGGCGTCATACTCACCTCTCCCAAAGGCGACAAGCTCAGATACACGCTGCAAATTCACTTTGCCGCCTCCAACAACGTGGTCGAGTACGAGGCGCTCATACACAGGCTCCGGCTTGCCAAAGAACTCGGCATTCGCCGGATCCTATGTTATGGCGACTCAGACTTAGTGGTCCAGCAATCATCCGGCGACTGGGATGCCAAGGACGCAAATATGGCAAGCTACCGCTTCCTCGTTCAGCAGAACAGTGGGTATTTTGAAGGATGCGAGTTCCTCCATGTACCGCGAGCCGACAACGAGCCAGCTGATGCCCTGGCTCGAATAGGCTCCACTTGGCAAGCAATACCAACCGGTGTGTCTCTACAACGCCTCCTCAAGCTGTCTATCAAGCCGTCTCCAGAGTCCGATTCCATCTTCGTGCCGCCTGACCCCGATGCAGTCGGGTCCGGCTCGAAGAACCAAGCGGGTGACCCGGGGACTTTGATAGTCGGCCTGGGGACATCAGTAGGCGGCTCGGGGACTTCCGTAGTTACGCCCGACCCGGGGACTGCCACACCCGGCTCGGGGACTGCGGTAGTTGGCTCGGAGACTGCACCAACACAACAGGCGGCGGCCGACTCCAGCATTTCACCACCCAGCCCGCCCGCCCTGGTCGCAGTAGCCGTGTTGGCAATAGAAGAAGTCGCAGCTCCATCATGGGCTCAATCCATCCTCAACTTCCTAATAAACCAAGATCTGCCGGCTGACGAAACAGAGGCAAAACAAGTCCAACGCCGAGCCGGAGAATACACAATCGTCAACAGAGAGCTCGTCAAGCGCAGTGTCACTGGAGTCCTCCAGCGATGCGTCGAGCAAGAGAAGGGCATTGCAATCCTCAGAGACATCCACCAAGGAGAATGCGGCCACCATGCGGCCTCAAGATCACTCGTCGCCAAAGCTTTCCGCCATGGTTTCTTTTGGCCGACTGCTTTGGATGATGCCAAGAAGTTAGTTAAACATTGCAAAGGGTGCCACCTCTTCAGCTCTAAGCAACACATGCCGGCTTCGGCACTCAAGACCATTCCCCGCACTTGGCCCTTCGCCGTTTGGGGACTGGACATGGTGGGCCCATTCAAGACGGCGCGCGGCGGCATGACACATCTGCTTGTTGCTGTGGACAAATTCACCAAATGGATTGAGGCAAAGCTGATCAAGAAGCTGAATGGGCCGACTGCCGTGGCATTTATCGCAGATATAACAACTCGGTACGGCGTGCCACACAGCATCATCACCGACAATGGCACGAATTTCGCCAAGGGAGCCTTGGCACGTTTCTGCGTGATGCAGGGCATCCGGTTGGACTTAGCGTCCGTTGCCCACCCGCAGTCAAACGGCCAGGTCGAGCGAGCCAACGGCCTCATCCTTTCCGGCATCAAGCCCCAACTGGTCGTACCATTGGAACGTTCGACCGGCTGTTGGCTCGACGAGCTGCCAGCCGTCCTCTGGAGTCTGCGCACTACCCCAAACAAGTCAACCGGCTTCACTCCTTTCTTCCTCATGTATGGTGCCGAGGCGGTCATCCCAACTGACATCGAGTTCGACTCGCCTCGGGTAACCATGTACATGGAGGCGGAGGCCAAGGAAGCACGAGAAGACGGCGTCGACCTGCTGGAAGAAGGCCGGCTGTTAGCCCTCAGCCGGTCCGCCATCTATCAGCAGGGCCTGCGCCGCTACCACAACCGGAAGGTCAAGCCGAGATCCTTCCAAGAGGGCGACCTTGTGCTCCGGCTGATCCAGCAAACAGCCGGCCAGCACAAGCTCTCGGCCCCTCGGGAGGGCCCCTTCGTCATCAGCAGAGCTTTAGGCAACGACTCCTACTACCTGGTCGACGCGCAGAAGCCGAAGGCACGCAAGAGAGATGATTCCGGCAAGGAGTCGGAACGACCATGGAACGTCAACCTCCTCCGAAGATTTTATAGTTGAAATGCAGTATGTATCATGCTAACTTTTGTACTAAGTACGAGACAATAGGCCCCCCGAGCAGAGCTCGGGGACTGCCATCTTTTATCTATAAATGAAGAATATCATGCTTATGACCTTGTCATTACATTCACTTTTTTTCGTCCAGCACCGGGTTCGACTAGTCGGCCCGGGGACTGGCCGCCTGGAGTTATATTAGAAGTCCTACCCGCGGTCAGACAAGTAGTGTGCCGGCACCCAAGCCTTCTCTTGCCAAAAGTCACAGTTCGAAGAACCGGCTGTCCGGCTGGCAAGAGTTAAAGGCAGGAAAGGACGCCCACACGAAAAACGACTAGGGACTAACGGACTAATATAACAAAAGCCGGTATTTTCTCCGACCACCGATCGACTACCAGAGTAGCCGGCCGGCCGGCTTCCATTCACCTCGCTTCAGTCTAAGAAAGCTCGAGTACTTGCCTTCCCAAAAGGGAAAGGCGGCAAAGGAAACAGCCTAAGGATAAAAAGCATACGCGAATGGAAACCAAACACGCACACAATCATCTTTACATAAAAGACCTTCAAAAGGCCAGCATTCAACATAGTTCGAATACACCCCTAATGGGTGGAACTGCGCAAGTTTAATAAAAATTGTTCAAACGGTAACAAGCAGGAAAAGCAAGGATGGCAGATTAAGCCAAGGGAGCGACTGGCGAGTCGGGCAGGTCAGTGGAGACGGCAGTGCCGGCTGGAGGAGTGGCTGGCTGGCGAACCTCAGCATGATCACCGCCTCCCGCAGAGGGCGCGCTAGCACGCGCCTCGTTGCTGGAAGCACGATCAGGCTGAGGCTGGCTGGCCGCTTCACCGGCCGGCTCAACGTCTTCGCCTTCCTCTCCTTCGTCGTCTTCGCCTTCATCGCTGGAGGCGATCTCCTCTGCCGAGTCCTCACCCGCTGCCGGGTCCAGCCCGAACCACTCCTCCGGCTGGGCAACGCCGTCGTGATTTATTTCAGGAGCGAAGACGCTGATGTCAATGCACTCGGCGATCGTCGAGGCGCGCTGAGCGATAGCCGGCCGCACCTCCTCCATCTCCTTGTCGGCCTCTAGCCGCCAGGTGCGTAGCTGGTCCAGGCTCAGCCCCGGATACCAGGCTTGGACGAACTCCAGCGCCCGCCCAGCTCCAAGCCGGGCTGCCGATGCCTTCCAGGCCTCGAAGTGGCCAACCGCAACCTCCAGCTAGTCGGCAGTCCGACTCGGGGTGCGGGGAATCGTCTCGCCTGGCCAGAGAGTGGACAACACCTGCGCCCCGGCGTGCTGGAGGCGGCGGAGCATACGGTGAGCCGACTGCAGCTGGGCTTGGACTGCCAAGAGTTGCTCCTCAAGCGTCCGGCTCGCGTCCGACGCAATTTCAGCTCCTGCCTGCCGGCGCGCCTCACGGTGGGCCTCGATGGTTTGGGTGGCGAAGACGGAGTAGCCGGGAAAGTAGTCTGCACAGAGAATAAAAAGCAGCACAAGTCAGAACACAAATCAGGGATCAAGGGGCAAGCAAGGAGTGAAGAAGGCGGCTTACCATCGATCAGATCCTCGATACGACCGAAGCCCTCGCTCAGCGCTTGCTTTGCCTCAGCCTAGCCCGCCGCTTCGGTCTCGAACTCGGCCTTCAGGGTGTCCTCGCTGTCCTGCGCCTTCTTCAGGGCCGCCTTGTGGCTCTCCTCCTGGTCGGCCAACTTCTTGGCCAGGCGGTCATGCTCCAGGACCAAGGCGTTGTACTCGGCTTCCTTGGCGTGAAGGGTGGCCTGGGCCCCGCTGAGCTGCCCCCTCAAGTCGGCATTGGCTCCTACAAGCATGAAGACAAAGGAAAAATCAATAAGGAAGAAGTCATCAAGGAAAATCCGACCCGACTGCTCAGCAGTCGACCCGAATCTCGGGGACTACACCGAGTGGGTGTGCTGAAGCGCCCCCACAAGAGATGAACGAAACAAAGCACGCACTCCGGCTGCTGGTCAGGTCCTCGGTTCTCCGGCCCAGCTCCTGAGCCTGGAAGTTGAAGGCGGCAGCGCGAAGGTTATGATACTCCTAGAAGATTAGACAGGAGGCGAGGATAAGATAGTTGTCAGGACCTAGTAAGTTCCAAGCTGCCTACGTAGCAGCCGACTCGGAACTCGGGGACTACACCCAGTGGGTGCGCTGACGCGCCCCCACGGAAGAAATCAAAAGAGCAAAATAACCAAGGCCAGAAGGCTCACCCGGATGACGGCCCGCGTCGTGAGGAACTCTTGGGTGTATCACTGCAGCGAGGCGGCCTGGGCTTGAAGCCGGTTCCGAACCTCCTTGGCCGCCGCATTCAGCTCGTCCGTCACCCCACTGATAGTCCACTCGGATGTGTTGACGCTGGCCGCCTCCAGGGCCTCCGCCGTCTGGCTGGCGCCCGCAGCTCGGTGCGGCTCCGGCACGGAGGTGCCTCCCCCTGCGCGCCGGCGCATTGCCGGCTGCACCTCGAGGCCGGCCCCTGCCTCCGGCTCGCCCTCGGCCGGTTGCTCTGGCGCCGCGGCTGATTGGCCACTTTGGCCCGCTCCAGTCGGCACCGTCTGCGGCTCCCCCTCCACGAAGACCACGTGGTCCTCCCTCCTCTCCATCACCGGCGGGTCTTGGTCGACCTCCTCCGACGGGGGCACGGGGATGTCGAGGGCCACGGCGCGGAGGGGAACGACGAGCAGCGGAGGATGGTTGTGCGAGGCCTCCGCCTCCGTCTCCGCGGCTGCCGCCTCCGCCCGGGCCTTGGCCGCCGCGTCGGCCTGCTCCTTCGCCGCCTGGGCGGTCCTTCACTCCACCGCCTCTCGCTCCTCCCGCGCCTCCCGTGCGTTCCGCTCCGTGGCCTCCCTAAGGTCGGCACGGGGCCGCCAGGACCTCGCTCAAGGGAAAGCGGTGCCCTGCCTGGCGAGCAAAGAAAGGTTTAGAAGAGCTTCAATCGAAGAGGACAACACAAAAAATATATATATATGTACAAGACGTTTGACGACTTACGCCGAGATCGCCTGCGGCTGCTTCACCGCCTTGCGGAAGCGGGCCGCCTTCGCGGCCGCCTCATCCCGCTTGGTCGCCGCCATGGAAGCCTTGGATTTCTTCGGTCGGCTGCCGAAAAAGGTCGACGCGGCCCGGCGCTTCTGCGTGCCGCCATGGGCAGCCGGCGCGGCAGATGGGCCCGCGCCTTGATGATCAAGCGCCAGCTGGCGGTGCGGGGCGGCTTCGACCTCGTCGTCGTCCGGCCAGTCCTCGAAGCCGGCTTTGGGCCCCGCGCCTCCTGCCTCGTCGCCTTCCCCCATGATGGCGTCTTCCATGGCGGCCGCTCCCAGGTCCGGATCGTCGGCGTCGTCCACCGTGCGGTCGGGGAGGAGCTGGCGCTCTACCCCTGCGGCCCCGGCCGTCAGCGGAAGAAGAGGGTTCTGCTAAGGGCAAACCAACTGATCAGAGGTCGGCTATCATGAGGCCGGCTACAAAAAGGAAGAAAAGAAGAAAAACTTACGGCAGGCGGAGGGTTGGCGCGAGAATACGGCCCCTTGTCGTATCGCGAATCCTCGGCGAGCTTGCAGTTGGAGATGTAGTTCACCATGTAAGACACCTCTGCATGAGGCATCTCCCTGGTGCTCAGCCGGCACGGGTCGAAGCGACCGCTCATCTGGCAAATCATGTGAGGCCGGCCTTGGAGCGGAAGTACTCGGCGCTCCACGAAGGCGGCCACCAAGTCGGCTCCGGTCAGGCCCTCCGACTGGATCATCACCCGGAGCCGGGAGACGGCTGCGTTCCCGGCCTGAGACAACGACCTGGCCCGGTAGCTCCACGAAGGTTACCTCCCAGCCGGCGGGCCGACTACGTAAGCCGGCAGGTTGACGTAGTCGCCTTGCTGGGCGACGTTCTTCACGTAAAAATAGGACTTCTGCCAGAGCTTCACCGACTGGATCAGCGAAATGGGCGGGAACGGATTGTTCTCGCCCGTCCGCCTCATGGCAATGAAGGCTCCGCAGGGGGCGGGCACGCCCGCAACGATGGTGCCGAGCTTGCTCTGGAAGAATTCCCCCCAGAGCTAGAGAGTGGGGAGAACCCCAAGAAAGCCCTCGCACAGGGTGACAAAAGCCGACAGCAGCATCACCGCGTTGGGCGTGAGGTGATGCGGCTGGAGGTGGTAGAATTCAAGGAAAGCTCGAAGGAATCCGCTCGCCGGGAGGCCGTAGCCGCGCAGGCAGTGCGAGCGGAAGATCACCCGCTCGCCCTCCTCCGGTGCCGGCAAAATCTCCCTCACCGGCGCCTGACGAACCCGCACGAAGTTCTCGCCAGGCAGGCGCCGCGTCCGGCGGAGGAACTCGACGTGGTCCTCGTGGACGTTGGAGCCATCCCACGAGCTTGACAACGCCATGGGAGTGACGCGGCGAGGAACAAGACGATGCGACGGCGGAGACGCGCACGACCCCGCTACGGCGGGACCAAAGGAGCCGAGAGGTCCGACGGTGGAACGGCGCGGCAATGAGTTGCTGCGACGGCGAAGGGAAGAACAAGAAGGAAGGCGAGAAGGGGCGGAGCGAGGGAGAACGTGCGAGCCTCTACCGCTCCCCCTCCTCCTCCTACTTATAGACCCACGCGGCGGAGCCGAGGAGGCGCGGCGTGAGGGAACGTGGGATCAACTGCGCCCACTCCCCCACATCCCGCGATTATTGCGCCCTGATGGCGTAATAAAACCGTCGTGGGAAGGCGAGCGGTCCGTGTGGGCCGCAGAAGATCCGCGCTCGGGCCGAGGCCTAGGAGTGGCGGGCCCGGGCCTGCGGCGGCGTACCGTCGCGCGCGTGCGTTGGCAGGATTTCCTTGCCACGTGGCCTGCGGGATGGCGCGCGGTCAGCTCGCAGGACGACCCGCGTTCCCGCCTATGAGAAACGGAGCTTTACGAAAACGGCGCGCACAAGCAAAGCCGGCCCCTCAGGATAGGAAGCTGACCAAGCTTCTCGTCCCTTTGTCAGCCTCGAAGCTCGATCAGCTTCGGGGACTACTGTCGGAGTAAATGACCACGGGTAGCCTAGTCGGCTCCCCCTGACCCTTCTAAAAAAATTACGAGCCGATCCGGCCCTCAAGAATCCAAGACGTGGGGCCGCCTTCCCCTTGCCGGCTGTCTCCCAGGCCGACTATCGGAGGGCGGCCCGACTTTAGCCCTCATGGAGAAAGTCGTGGGAGGGTCGGCTCCAAGAAGCCAGCCGCGAGAAGGCCGACTCCAAGAACCCGGCTCCCACAAAGCGGTCAAGATCGTACCCTCGAAGTCTGCATTCACGTAACGGTGATGTGACGGGGCGTGGTTACAGTAAAGCCTGCCACCCCCGAATCCCGGTGCATGCCTGGCACAGTGCACCGTACGGGTGGCCATGACCCGTCCGGCGCGGCACTGTTGCCATGTTGACCCTGATGTCATCCACGACGGGTTGCCAGCACGGCCCATGGGCGATGGGCCCCTTCGGGCAGAGAGACACCCGAAGGCGGCCAGGCCTCCCCCAGTCGGCCCAAGACAGAGCTGGCTCCCCACAACTGGCTTGCCACATCCCTCGAAGGAGACGCCCCATTAAGGAGACAAGACGCGGTGAGGCTACAGCGATCGCCCGCCGGGCGGCGGCGCTGTAGCCACGCTCACCCTAGCGAAGCCCTCGTTACCAGGTCGAGGCGACAGTAACCAGCCACCGACAAGGCCCTGGACAGTGGGGCCTGCCTGTCGACCAAGGAGCCGGCAGCCGGCGGGACCCACCAGCCGACGGGTCCCAGCAGCCGGCGCAGAAGCCGACGAGTGTAGACACAGACGGCTGGGCCCCGCGCCCAGCCGGATTACCATTGTACCCCCGGGGGGTAAGCCTATATAAACCCCCCGGGGCACCCATGCAAAGGGTTGATCCCTACTAGTTTTAGACACCACATAGGGAGGAGAAGAGAGCGAGCTGTGCCCTTCTTCTTCTTCTCGCCAAACAGTTCAAGGAGCATCGTGTAGCTACTTGTTCATCTAGTGATCATGCGGAGACCCCGCAGAGCAGCAGTAGGGGTGTTATCTCCACGGAGAGCCCCGAAGCTGAGTAAGATTCACCGGCGTGCATGTCTTCACCTCATCCCGTTTCCAGGCACCGGCAACGTCTTACTGGCTCCCACAATGATAAACCACCCGTTGGCATATGTCGCACCTACCACCAGACATTTATATTTTTTGATATGGAGGGAGCATCTAGGTATAAACATTTTTTTAGAAAAGGATCTAGCTATAAACGTGTAGTCTTTGTAGAAGGAAACACCATCTTCCTCCTGCACATGCTGCCGATGCGCCACGAGTCATGTTCGGTGCTGCTATTGGAACTTCGCATCACCGCCGAAGCTAGCATGACCATGAATTCGCGGCAGGGAAGACGGCAGTGACTACCAAGTGAAGATTGGTTCGTTGCCTCGAAGAAGAGGACGAAGAGAAGGGACGGACATGACGAAGACAAGCGTCGTCCAAAGTTGCAAACTAGTCTTAGGTTTGAGAATGTGCAATTGGAATTATCACACATTAAGCCGACAGTTGCACAAATATTTCTTGTATATATTGAAATTATTTTGTTTATTTGTTTTCTATTTTGATTTTAGTATGAAGCCACTCCGGCCATATTTTTCGCAAAAAAGAAAAAAAAAATACTTCAACCATTGTTGTTGCTAAGGCTTTAGAGAGGCTTAATCAACTGAGGTGTAAGAGCATCTACAGCTAGACCTCTCAAACTCGTCTCATACATCCGGGCGGGTCGCCCGGTCACTGATCGTCATGATTTTTTGATCCAGATGAGCCTCTCAAACGCCCAGACTGACCGGCACCACCCATATCCAACTCAAATATGAGATGGATATGAGAGCGCCCGGGCACGCTCGCCACGTCGGACTGACGAAGGGGTCCCAGCCGAAAACGTCCTCAATCCTGGCGGTCTGAAGCTCGTCCCCTCCGTCGGACCGGTGGCGCCGCGTGGAGCAGATCCGGCGGGCCGCGTAGTGCATTGCCCAGCTATTTAAGTTGACTAGCGGCACTGAAACCCTACCATCGATCCACATTTTCCTCATCCTGTCCGTCGCCGCCACCACTTTCCACTCCACCCATCCACCTAGTAGCCATGCCCCCATGTCGCCGGGTGAGGAGCGATCCCTTTCCGATGCCGGAGCGCCGGCTCGAGCTCCTTGAGCAGATCCGGGCTAGGCGCGAAGCCCGGATTGCCGCGGGGCTACCTCCGGATGTAGTGGATTCGGAGGAGGAGGAGATTGAGACGGAGGAGGAGGATGAGGGGGACGCTGACGACGGGGATCTGCAGGCGGAGCAGCAGGCTATCCTCGATTCCCTCCGGTCGGAGTCGGCTCCGGAGGCAAGATGTCGTCGACGGCGGGAGATGGAGGCCCAAGAGGCCGCAGAGGAGGCGGAGATGTTCGCCTACATGGATCAGATAGTGTAGGAGGGGGATGAGCCGGCGCCCGGTACCGTCGTTGTGGACATCACCGACGATGAAGAGTAGCTAGGGTAGTACGTAGATGTAGCACATAGGCCATGTTTGGATACATGGGTTAGAGTTAGTTTCGGTTAGTTTAGACTCAACTAACTCAAAAATATCCAAACAGAAGGGTTAGTTTGGGTTAGATGCATCTAACCCATCCAAAAAACTAACCCATCCGAGAGGTGCTTATTAGGGTTAGTTCTTCTCGAGACCACTAAAAACACATTTTTCTCTTGCTCTTCCCACAGCAGATCCCTCCCTACTTTCACGAAGCTTCTCATCCTCTCCCTCCATCCCTCTCGCACCGCCCGTGAAAGCGTCTCCCCGTATCCGCGCTCCATCTAACCCTGTCATCCAAACACCTCTTTGGTTAGAGTTAGTTCAGGGTTAGTTTAGGGTTAGAATCTAACTCTAACCTCTAACCGAGTTAGAGTATCCAAACCAGGCCATAGGATTCCTTTTGCATGCTTTCTATGGATCTAGGGATGAAAAATGAGAGAGGCAGATGCAAAGTGGCTAATTTAAGACGTGTCCGGGCGCATCGGCGGCATTTGGGTGTCCGGATTTGCAAAGTCAGGCACCCATAAGATAATTTAGTGGTTTAAATGAAAAATATGCACTGTGTTTATTAAAAATGATAATCTGGTTAGTTCAATTCTTTAAGATTTAGTTCATACCTCGCAATCACTTTTATTTTGGTCTTTCTATTTCTCTCGGTTGGTTGAAATATTCATCATTCCTAGGTTCAAACTTTTAGTCTATAGTGCAAATAGAGCAAGGTTGGGATGTGAAGGTTAAATGTTGATCCAATTTAAGAAAAATCTCAAATTTCTTACTAACCAATAGACAATGATTGCAAAATTAAACTAAATAATACACAAGCATTTTATTATGTGAGAGGATGATTATTAGTAACTGTGAGTCTAGCACTATATAATATTTTAAAAGCGACATGATGTTACCTTAAAAATTACGGAATGCGACATTTGTGTATTGTTGTACACCAATTCATTACTTGTCTTGCCACCATTGGATATTCATGGAGCAGCTAGCTAGGAAATTGACTGATGATCGAGTGTCAAAATTATATGTACCTTCCGTCAGCCGGATTGAGTATGCACACTTTCAGCTAGGTCACGGAATCATGGTGGTCGATCTGTTATATAAACCGGTGGACTTATAGCTCATTAGAGTTGCAGCCAGACAAAATAGATGAGACGCGAGGCAGCGACAAGAAAAGGCTAACATTTTCTATTATATCTTCGTGTCGACGGTGCCAGGAGCGAAAACAAGGTCCCTGTTGGAGCTCGCGTCGCTAATAACGCCAGGCAAGAAAAACAGCTTAGCCATGCCACCCACTCCTCGTGCCAACCAATCCTCAAATCTACCGTAGAACTGAATCTCGCATCCCAGCAGACGGCTTATCAAACATGAAAAATCCTACGTACTCCCTTCGTTTCAAAATAGATGATCCAACTTTGTATTAATTTCAGTATAAAGTTGAATCATCTATTTTGAAATGGAGGCAATATGTGACAGTGACGAGATGGCTGGGATCTGCTGCTTGCTCCCAACTATCTCCGGCACTAACAATGCGGTTCAAAGCCACCATCACACGTGCAAGCTAGCGCTAATCCAGCGCTGCCTTCTGTTAAACTTAAACATACTTATGTGTTACTTGTAAAAGTTCAATAAAGTTTTGTCTACCATTTTGATTGTTATTGACTAGTTCACGAATTTGCTGCCACAATCGAGCATATTCATGTTTTTTTAAACATTGATCAAAATGTATACTCGCGCACTCACTGCCCATTGAAGACCAAATTGAAGCTTGTTAAGGATGAAAATGTCCCTCTTACTAAAAGAATAACTGCATTAATAATTAATAAGACACTAAATCGTCAAACATGGGGTTTGATCCGTGAAGGGCCGAGTACCAGCATCCTCCTAATCATCTAACCATTCATGTTGCAGCAAACTTCTCGTACAGTAAACCCCTACCATACATCAATTGGCACCGCTCTTTGCCCCCAATGAGAGTCCCTAGTACAGCCGTAGCCCTGGTGATACCGGTCGATGTAGAGCTCATAGAGGAGCACGGGTTCCTTCCGACATATTAGGTCTAGGTTTCGAGTTAACTTGAAGGTGTGTGCCGCTCACGCACGCAAGCTGCGTCTAGTGGATATAGTGCTTGTCTTGCTAGTTGCAGTTGCAAGAAGCCGTGTGTAGTCTGGGAAGGAATCGTCGGTGACTTCATCAATTATGAAAGAGGTCTAAAATATATGAAAATGGGCATGGAGTTATGTTATTATCTCTTTTTTTGCGGAGGGCGTGTTATTATCTCTTTACAAGACACGGAGGCTACGTCGCATTTTAACTAAGTAAGACACGCAGCGACATCAAGGTGATCGCAAAGCTCATTGGTCTGGACAGCAAGGCTCTGGGGATCATGGCCGGAATGGCCGGCGCGGATGGTGAAGACGTAGTTTGATCATGTTAGGTTTATTGGTTAGTCTTCGTCGACGGCTAGTCTTAAACCAGTTTGAGTTAGGTTTAGTCTTCATGTGTAGTCTTCGGAAAGCAGGATTAGCATCTAGACGCCGCCGGAATTTTGGGTCTATTGGAGGCCGGTGACGCCCCCCATTTAGCTGTAATGTGTGTTGTAATATTTTTAGTATTAATGATAGTTGACGAAGCGAACATTGTAGTCTCCATGGTTGACACAAACTACAGGATTATATCATGGAACGTTAGGGGTCTGAACTTGACGACTAGGCGATCAATAGTTAGAGAGGTGGCGCATGCAAATAAGATAGCAATCCTAAACCTGCAGAAAACGAAAATAGAGACATGGACATCAGCCATGGCATGCGATGTAGGGGGCAACATATTGCAGGGCTGCATTGTGCTTCTGGCTATGGGCACAAGGGGGGGGGGCAATCTTCTAGGATAAACAGATAGTAGAGATTATGGATCAGATCATCGCTAGCTTCTCAATCACGACAAAGGTGAAGATCATCAGTAGTGGGCGATCCTTCTGGATGACCACAGTCTATGGCCCCACGGACGACCTGCAGAAAGCCAACTTCCTCTCGGAATTAGCAGCGATTGCGCCACCCACAACGGAGCCATGGATGCTCAATGGAGACTTCAACATGATTTACCAAGCCAGAGACAAAAACAATTGCGACATCAATAGGAGAATGATGGGCCATTTCCGCAAGGCAATTGATCTGGCAGGGGTCAAAGAGATTAAATGCAAAAACAGAAGATTTACATGTAGCAGCGAGAGGGAGGACCCAACTCTTCGCAATATAGATAAGGTTTTCTGCAAGTTAGCTTGGGAGAATATGCACCCAAGTTTTGTCCTCATGGCGGCATCTACATCATTCTCTAACCACTGCCCCCTAATGTTAGCTAGCGGAGATAGACCTGTCACCAAGACTAGATTCAGATTCGAGAATTTCTGGACAATCTTCCCACACTTCCAGGAGACAGTGCAGCATGCTTGGGAGAGGCCAATTCATCACGACTGTCTGTTCGTCAAGGTGAAAAAGAAGATGGAGATAGTAGCTGTGGATCTAAAAATTTGGAGCAAAACTTTGTTTGGGGGTACAAAGCTGCAATTCCACATTGCCAACGAGGTTATACTCCGTCTCGGTGTGGCTCAGGAGGCCAGATCATTGACAGCAGAAGAGCACCATCTGCGGAAACAACTGAAGCTGAAAGTGCTTGGACTGGCAACGGTTGAGAGGGCTCGCCAAAAGTAGGCTTCCAGAATATCTTGGCTCCAAGCGGGCGATGCCAACTCAAAGTTCTTCCACGCTCGCCTCCTATCTCGCAGGAGGAAAAATTACATCCACTCCATCAAAGAGGGCAACGCTGTCTTAACGGAACCACGGGAGAAAGCAAGGCTAGCCTTTGACCACTTCGCCCGTAGTCTCGGTTAGAAACCACATCGGGGTTGCACGCTCAATTGGGAACAACTCCAACTACCAGCCATTGACCTGCAGGGCATCGATCTTCCTTTCAGCGAGCAAGAAATCTGGGCGGCCATCAAGGCATCTCCGGCTGAGAAAGCGCCCGGGCCGGACGGCTTCACCGGGAAATTCTTCAGATCATGTTGGCACATCATCAAGCATGATATCGTGGCGGTCATTCAAAAATTCTACAACCTAGCGGGAGGGAACCTTGATAACCCACAAGTATAGAGGATCGCAATAGTTTTTGAGGGTAGAGTATTCAACCCAAATTTATTGATTCGACACAAGGGGAGCCAAAGAATATTCTCAAGTATTAGCAGCCAAGTCGTCAATTCAACCACACCTGGAAACTTAATATCTGCAGCAAGGTATTTAGTAGAAAAGTAATATGATAATAGTGGTAACGGTAAAGTAAATAAACGAAGAACAATATATGAAAAGCTCGTAGGCATTGGATTGGTGATGGAGAATTATGCCGAATGTGATCGATCATGTAACAATCATAATCTAGGGTGACCCAGAACTAGCTCCAGTTCATCAATGTAATGTAGACATGTATTCCGAATATAGTCATACGTGCTTATGGAAAAGAACTTGCATGACATCTTTTGTCCTACCCTCCCGTGGCAGCGGGGTCCTATCGGAAACTAAGGGATATTAAGGCCTCCTTCTAATAGAGTACCGGACCAAAGCATTAACACATAGTGAATACATGAACTCCTCAAACTACGGTCATCACCGGGAGTGGTCCCAACTATTGTCACTTCGGGGTTGCCGGATCATAACACATATAGGTGACTATAGACTTGCAAGATAGGATCAAGAACTCTCATATATTGATGAAAACATAATAGGTTCAGATCTGAAATCATGGCACTTGGGCCCTAGTGACAAGCATTAAGCATAGCAAAGTCATAGCAACATCAATCTCAGAACATAGTGGATACTAGGGATCAACAAAACTAACTCGATTACATGATAAATCTCATCCAACCCATCACCGTCCAACAAGTCTACAATGGAATTACTCACGCATGGCGGTGAGCATCATGAAATTGGTGATGGAGGAAGGTTGATGATGACGATGGCGACGAATTCCCCTCTCTGGTGCCCCGAACGGACTCCAGATCAGCCCTCCCGAGAGAGTTTAGGGCTTGGCGGCGGCTCCGTATTGTAAAATGTGATGAATCCTTCTCCCTGGATTTTTTCTCCCCGAAAGTGAATATATGGAGTCAGGGTTGAGGTCGATGGAGCGTCCGGGGGCCCACGAGGCAGGGGGTGCGCCCAGGGGGGGCAGGCGCGCCCCCACCTCGTGGACAGGTGGAGGCCCCCCTGACGTGGATCTTCCTTCCAGTATTTTTTGAAGGAAATATGCCCTAGAGGCAATAATAAAGTTATTATTTATTTCCTTATTTCATGATAAATGTTTATTATTCATGCTAGAATTGTATTAACCGGAAACATAATACATGTGTGGATACATAGACAAACAGAGTGTCACTAGTATGTCGCTACTTGACTAGCTCGTTGAATCAAAGATGGTTAAGTTTCCTAGCCATAGACATGAGTTGTCATTTGATTAACGGGATCACATCATTAGAGAATGATGTGATTGACTTGACCCATTCCATTTGCTTAGCACTTGATCGTTTAGTATGTTGCTATTGCTTTCTTCATGACTTATACATGTTCCTATGGCAATCAGATTATGCAACTCCCGTTTACCGGAGGAACACTTTGTGCACTACCAAAAGTCACAACGTAACTGGGTGATTATAAAGGTGCTCTACAGGTGTCTCCGAAGGTACTTGGTGAGTTGGCATATTTTGATATTAGGATTTGTCACTCCGATTGTCGGAGAGGTATCTCTGGGCCCACTCGGTAATGCACATCACTATAAGCCTTGCAAGCATTGTAACTAATGAGTTAGTTGCGGGATGATGTATTATGGAACGAGTAAAGAGACTTGCCGGTAACGAGATTGAACTAGGTATTGAGATACCGACGATCGAATCTCGGGCAAGTAACATACCGATGACAAAGGGAACAACGTATGTTGTTATGCGGTTCGACCGATAAAGATCTTCGTAGAATATGTAGGAGCTGATATGGGCATCTAGGTTCCGCTATTGATTATTGACCAGAGAAGTGTCTCGGTCATGTCTACATAGTTCTCAAACCCATAGGGTTCGCACGCTTAAACGTTCGTTGACGATATAGTATTTATGAGTCATGTATGTTGGTAACCGAATGTTTTTCGGAGTTTCGGATAAGATCACAGACATGAGGAGGAACTCCGGAATGGTCTGGAGATAAAGTTTGATATATGGGATAATAGTGTTTTGGTCTCCGGAAGGGTTCCGGAATTCACCGGAAGTGGTTCCGGATGTTTCCCAAAATGTTTGGGGTACGAGAACACTTTATTTGGGCCAAAGGGGAAAGCCCACAAGGTTTTTGGAAAGTGCAAAAGGAAGTTTTGCGGAGTCCAGGGACCAGACGCCAGGGTCCCTGGCGTCTGGGTCCAGACGCCGGGAACCCTGGCGTCTGGCCCTGGAGTCCGAGAAGGACTCTTTCCTTTCGGGTGAAACCGAATTTGTGGAGGCTTTACCTCCAAGTTTCGACCCCAAGGCTCAACATATAAATAGAGGGGTAGGGCTAGCACCCAAGACACATCAAGAAACACCAAGCCGTGTGCCGGCAACCCCGTCCCCTCTAGTTTATCCTTCATCATAGTTTTCGTAGTGCTTAGGCGAAGCCCTACAGAGATTGTTCTTCACCAACACCATCACCACGCCGTCGTGCTGCCGGAACTCATCTACTAGTTCGCCCCTCTTGCTGGATCAAGAAGGCGAGGAAGTCATCGAGCTGAACGTGTGCTGAACTCGAAGGTGCCGTGCGTTCGGTACTTGGATCGGTTGGAATGTAAGGACGTACGACTAGATCAACCCCGTTGTGCTAACGCTTCCGCATTCGGTCTACAAGGGTACATAGACATACTCTCCCCTCTCGTTGCTATGCATCACCATGATCGTGTGTGTGCGTAGGAAATTTTTGAAATTACTACGTTCCCCAACAGTGGCATCCGAGCCAAGTTTATGCGTAGATGTTATATGCACGAG
Organism: Triticum aestivum; assembly: GCF_018294505.1. Classification (NCBI taxonomy): domain Eukaryota; kingdom Viridiplantae; phylum Streptophyta; class Magnoliopsida; order Poales; family Poaceae; genus Triticum; species Triticum aestivum. Next base: position 179,194,132 of record NC_057812.1, read on the forward strand.
TAGAACACAAGTGAGTTGTGGGCGATACAAGTCATACTGCTTACCAGCATGTCATACTTTGGTTTGGCGGTATTGTTGGATGAAGCGGCCCGGACCGACATTACGCGTACGCTTACGCGAGACTGGTTCTACCGACGTGCTTTGCACATAGGTGGCTGGCGGGTGTCAGTTTCTCCAACTTTAGCTAAACCAAGTGTGGCTACGCCCAGTCCTCAAGAAGGTTAAAACAACACTAACTTGACGAACTATCATTGTGGTTTTGATGCGTAGGTAAGAATGGTTCTTGCTCAGCTCGTAGCAGCCACGTAAAACTTGCAACAACAAAGTAGAGGACGTCTAACTTGTTTTTGCAGGGCATGTTGCGATGTGATATGGTCAAGACATGATGCTATATGTTATTGTATGAGATGATCATGTTTTGTAACCGAGTTATCGACAACTGGCGGGAGCCATATGGTTGTCGCTTTATTGTATGCAATGCAATCGCCCTGTAATGCTTTACTTTATCACTAAGCGGTAGCGATAGTCGTAGAAGCAAAAGTTGGCGAGACGACAACGATGCTACGATGGAGATCAAGGTGTCACACCAGTGACGATGGTGATCATGATGGTGCTTCGGAGATGGAGATCACAAGCACAAGATGATGATGGCCATATCATATCACTTATATTGATTGCATGTGATGTTTATCCTTTATGCATCTTATTTTGCTTAGATCGGCGGTAGCATTATAAGATGATCTCTTACTAAATTTCAACATAAAAGTGTTCTCCCTTAGTATGCACCGTTGCCAAAGTTCATCGTGCCAAGACACCACGTGATGATCGGGTGTGATAAGCTCTACGTTCATCTACAACGGGTGCAAGCCAGTTTTGCACACGCATAATACTCAGGTTAAACTTGACAAGCCTAGCATATGCAGATATGGCCTCGGAACACTGGAGACCGAAAGGTCGAGCGTGAATCATATAGTAGATATGATCAACATAGTGATGTTCACCATTGAAAACTACTCCATCTCACGTGATGATCGGACATGGTTTAGTTGATTTGGATCACATGATCACTTAGATGATTAGAGGGATGTCTATATAAGTGGGAGTTCTTAAGTAATTTGATTAATTAAACTTTAATTTATCATGAACTTAGTCCTGATAGTATTAGCATATCTATGTTGTAGATCAATAGCTCGCGTTTAGCTCCTCTGTTTTATTTTTGATATGTTCCTAGAGAAAACTAAGTTGAAAGATGTTAGTAGCAAAGATGCGGACTAGCTCCGTGATCTGAGGATTATCCTCATTGCTGCACAGAAGTATTATGTCCTTGATGCACGGCTAGGTGACAGAACTATTGCAGGAGTAGATGTAGACGCTTTGAACATTTTGACAAAATCTCGATATGATAACTACTTGATAGTTTAGTGCACCATGCTTTACGACTTAGAACCGGGAATTCAAAAATGTTTTGAACGCCACGGAGCATATAAGATGTTCCAAGAGTTGAAATTGGTATTTCATACTCATGCCCGTGTCGAGAGGTATGAGACCCCTGACATTACTTTTCCTACAAGATGGAGGAGAATAGCTCAACCAGTAAACATGTGCTCGGATTGTCTGAGTACTACAATCACTTGAATCAAGTGGGAGTTAATCTTCCAGATAAGATAGTGATTGACAGAGTTCTCTAGTCACTATCACCAAGTTGCTAGAACTTCGTGATGAACTATAATATGCAAGGGATAACGGAAACGATTCCCAAGCTCCTCGTGATGTTGAAATCGACGAAGGTAGAAATCAAGAAAGAGCATCAAGTTTTGATGATTAACAAGACCACTAGTTTCAAGAAAAGGGAAAGAAAGAGAACTTCAAGAAGAATAGCAAGCAAATTGTTCCTCAAGTGAAGAAGCCCAAGTCTGGACCTAAGCATGCGACTAAGTGCTTCTACTGCAAAGGGACTGATCACTAGAAGCGGAACTGCCCCAAGTATTTGGCGGATAAGAAGGATGGAAAGTGAACAATGCTATATTTGATATACATGTTATTGATGTGTATTTACTAGTGTTTATAGCAACCCCTTGGTATTTGATACTGGTTCAGTTGCTAAGAGTAGTAACTCGAAACGGGAGTTGCAGAATGAACAGAGACTAGTTAAGGGTGAAGTGACGATGTGTGTTGGAAGTGGTTCCAAGATTGATATGATCATCATCGCACACTCCATATACTTTCGGGATTAGTGTTAAACCTAAACAAGTCTTATTTGGTGTTTGCGTTGAGCATGAATATGATTTGATCATGTTTATTGCAATATGGTTATTCACTTAAGTTACAGAATAATTGTTATTCTATTTACATGAATAAAACCTTCTATGGTTATACACCCAATGAAAATGGTTTGTTGAATCTCGATCGTAGTGATACACATATTCATAATATTGAAGCCAAAAGATGCAAAGTTAATAATGATAGTGCAACTTATTTGTGGCACTGTCGTTTATGTCATATTGGTGTAAAGCGCATGAAGAAAATCCATGTTGATGGGCTTTTGGAATCACTTGATTATGAATCAGTTGATGCTTGCGAACCTTGCCTCATGGGCAAAGAAGACTAAGACTCCGTTCTCCAGAACAATGGAGCGAGCAACTGACTTATTGGATATAATACATACTGATGTATGAGGTTCGATGAGTATTGAGCCTCGCAGCGGGTATCGTTATTTTCTAACCTTCACAGATGATTGGAGCAGATATGGGTATATCTACTTGAAGAAACATAAGTCTGAAACATTTGAAAAGTTCAAAGAATTTTAGAGTGAAGTGGAAAATCATCGTAACAAGAAAATAAAGTCTCTACGATCTGATCGCAGAGGCGAATATTTGAGTTATGAGTTTGCTCTTCAATTAAAACAATGTGGAATAGTTTCACAAACTCATGCCACCTGGAACACCACAGCGTAATGGTGTGTCCGAACGTCATAACCGTACTTTATTTGATATAGTGCAATCTATGATGTCTTTTGCCGATTTACCACTATCGTTTTGGGGTTATGCATTAGAGACAGCTGCATTCACATTAAATAGGGCACCATCAAAATCCGTTGAGATGACACCTTATGAACTGTGGTTTGGCAAGAAACCCAAGTTGTCATTTCTTAAAGTTTGGGGTTGCGATGCTTATGTGAAAAAGTTTCATCCTTATAAGCTCAAACCCAAATCGGAGAAATGTGTCTTCATAGGATACCCAAAGGAGACTGTTGGGTACACCTTCTATCACAGATCCGAAGGCAAGACATTCGTTGCTAAGAATGGATCCTTTCTAGAGAAGGAGTTTCTCTTGAAAGAAGTGAGTGGGAGGAAAGTAGAACTTGATGAGGTAACTATACCTGATCCCTTATTGGAAAGTATAGTTCATCACAGAAATCTGTTTCTGTGACTCCTACACCAATTAGTGAGGAAGCTAATGATGATGATCATGTAACTTCAGATCAAGTTACTACCAAACCTCATAGGCTAACCAGAGTGAGATCCACACCAGAGTGGTACGGTAATCTTATTCTGGAGGTCATGTTAATTGACCATGACGGACCTACAAACTATGAGGAAGCAATGATGAGCCCAGATTCCACGAAATGGCTTGAGGCCATGAAATCTGAGATGAGATCCATGTATGAGAACAAAGTATGGACTTTGGTTGACTTGCCCGATGATCGGCAAGCCATAGAAAATAAATGGATCTTCAAGAAGAAGACAGACGCTGACGGTAGTGTTACTGTCTACAAAGCTCGACTTGTTGCAAAAGGTTTTCGACAAGTTCAAGGAGTTGACTACGATGAGACCTTCTCACCCGTAGCGATGCTTAAGTCCGTCCGAATCATGTTAGCAATTGCCGCATTTTACGATTATGAAATTTGGAAAATGGATGTAAAGACTACATTCCTGAATGGATTTCTGGAAGAAGAGTTGTATATGATGCAACCTGAAGGTTTTGTCGATCCAAAGGGAGCTAACAAAGTGTGCAAGCTCCAGCGATCCATTTATGGACTGGTGCAAGCCTCTCGGAGTTGGAATAAACATTTTGATAGTGTGATCAAAGCATATGGTTTTATACAGACTTTTGGAGAAGCCTGTATTTACAAGAAACCGAGTGGGAGCTCTATAGCATTTCTAATAAATATATGTGAATGACATATTGTTGATCGGAAATAATGTAGAATTTTCTGGAAAGCATAAAGGAGTATTTGAAAGGAGTTTTTCAAAATAAAGACCTCGGCAAAGCTGCTTACATATTGAGCATCAAGATCTATAGAGATAGATCAAGACGCTTGATAAGTTTTTTCAATGAGTACATACCTTGACAAGATTTTGAAGTAGTTCAAAATGGAACAGTCAAAGAAAGAGTTCTTGCCTGTGTTACAAGGTGTGAAATTGAGTAAAACTCAAAGCTCGACCACAACAGAAGATAGAAATAGAATGAAAATCATTCCCTGTGCCTCAGCCATAGGTTCTATAAAGTATGCCATGTTGTGTACCAGATCTATTGTATACCCTACACTGAGTTTAGCAAGGGAGTACAATAGTGATCTAGGAGTAGATTACTGTACAACGGTCAAAATTATCCTTAGTGGAATAAGGATATGTTTCTCGATTATGGAGGTGACAAAAGGTTCATCATAAAGGGTTACGTCAATGCAAGTTTTGACACTGATCCAGATGACTCTAAGTCTCAATCTGGATACATATTGAAAGTGGGAGAAATTAGCTAGAGTAGCTCCGTGCAGAGCATTGTTGACATAGAAATTTGCAAAATACATACGGTTCTCGATGTGGCAGACCCGTTGACTAAACTTCTCTCACAAGCAAAACATGATCACACCTTAGTACTCTTTGGGTGTTAATCACATAGAAATGTGAACTAGATTATTGACTCTAGTAAAACCCTTTGGGTGTTGGTCACATGACGATGTGAACTATGGGTGTTAATCACATGGTGATGTGAACTATTGGTGTTAAATCACATGGCGATGTGAACTAGATTATTGACTCTAGTGCAAGTGCGAGACTGAAGGAAATATGCCCTAGAGGCAATAATAAAGTTATTATTTATTTCCTTATTTTTATGATAAATGTTTACTATTCAAGCTAGAATTGTATTAACCGAAAACATAATACATGTGTGAATACATAGACAAACAGAGTGTCACTAGTATGCCTCTACTTGACTAGATCGTTGAATCAAAGATGGTTAAGTTTCCTAGCCATAGACATGAGTTGTCATTTGATTAACGGGATCACATCATTAGAGAATGATGTGATTGACTTGACCCATTCCGTTAGCTTAGCACTTGATCGTTTAGTATGTTGCTATTGCTTTCTTCATGACTTATACATGTTCCTATGACTATGAGATTATGCAACTCCCATTTACCGGAGGTACACTTTGTGTGCTACCAAACGTCACAACGTAACTGGGTGATTATAAAGGTTCTCTACAGGTGTCTCCGAAGGTACTTGTTGAGTTGGCGTATTTCGAGATTAGGATTTGTCACTCCGATTGTCGGAGAGGTATCTCTGGGCCCACTCGGTAATGCACATCACTATAAGCCTTGCAAGCATTGTAACTAATGATTTAGTTGCGGGATGATCTATTACGGAAAGAGTAAAGAGACTTGCCGGTAACGAGATTGAACTAGGTATTGAGATACCAACGACCGAATCTCGGGCAAGTAACATACCAATGTCAAAGGGCACAGCGTATGTTGTTATGCGGTTCGACCAATAAAGATCTTCATAGAATATGTAGGAGCCAATATGGGCATCCAGGTTCCGCTATTGGTTATTGACCAAAGAAGTGTCTCGGTCATGTCTACATAGTTCTCGAACCCATAGGGTCCGCACGCTTAAACGTTCATTGACGATATAGTATTTATGAGTTATGTATGTTGGTAACCGAATGTTGTTCGGAGTTCCGGATAAGATCACAGACATGACGAGGAACTCTGGAATGGTTCGGAGATAAAGTTTGATATGTGGGATAATAGTGTTTTTGTCTCCGGAAGGGTTCCGGAATTCACCGGAAGGGGTTCCGGATGTTTCCCGAAATGTTTGGGTACGAGAACACTTTATTTGGGCCAAAGGGAAAAGCCCACAAGGTTTTTGGAAAGCGCAAAAGAAAGTTTTGCGGAGTCCAGGGGCCAGACGCCACCTGGGTACAGACGCCGGGAACCCTGGCGTCTGGCCCTGGAGTCCGAGAAGGACTCTTGCCTTTCGGGTGAAACCGACTTTGTGGAGGCTTTTACTCCAAGTTTCGACCCCTAGGCTCAACATATAAATAGAGGGGTAGGGATAGCACCCAAGACACATCAAGAAACACCAACCCATGTGCCGGCAACCCCGTACCTTCTAGTTTATCCTCCGTCATAGTTTTCGTAGTGCTTAGACGAAGCCCTGCAGAGATTGTTCTTCACCAACACCGTCACCACTTCGTCGTGCTGCCGGAACTCATCTACTACTTCGCCCCTCTTACTGGATCAAGAAGGCGAGGACGTCATCGAGCTAAACGTGTGCTGAACTCGTAGGTGCCGTGCGTTTGGTACTTGGATCGGTCGGATCATGAAGACGTAAGCCTACATCAACCACGTTGTGCTAACGCTTCCGCATTCAGTCTACAAGGGTACGTAGACATACTCTCCCCTCTCGATGCTATGCATCACCATGATCCTGTGTGTGCGTAGAATTTTTTTGAAATTACTACATTCCCCAACATTTTTTATATATTCCAAAATAATTCTCCATTGATTTTCATGTCATTCCGAGAACTTTTATTTCTGCACAAAAATAACACCATGGCAATTCTGCTGAAAACACTGTCAGTCCGGGTTAGTTCCATTCAAATCATGCAACTTAGAGTCCAAAACAAGGGCAAAAGTGTCTGGAAAAGTATTTGCGAGGGAGATGTATCAACTCCCCCAAGCTTAAACATTTGCTTGTCCTCAAGCAATTCAGTTGATAAACTGAAAGTGATAAAGAAAAACTTTTACAAACTCTGTTTGCTCTTGTTGTTGTAAATATGTAAGGCCAGCATTCAAGTTTTTAGCAAATATTATGAACTAACCATATTCACAATAACCTTTAGGTCTCATGTTTACTCATATCAATGGCATAATCAACTAGCGAGCAATAATAATAAATCTCGGATGACAACACTTTCTCAAAACAATCATAATATGATATGACAAGATGGTATCTCGTTAGCCCTTTCTGAGACCACAAAACATAAATGCAGAGCACCTTTAAAGATCAAGGACTAACTAGACATTGTAATTCATGGTAAAAGAGATCCAATCAAGTCATACTCAATGTAAACTAACAGTAATAGATGCAAATGACAGTGGTGCTCTCCAACTGGTGCTTTTTAATAAGAGGGTGAAGACTCAACATAAAAGTAAATAGATAGGCCCTTCACAGAGGGAAGTAGGGATTTGTAGAGGTGCCAGAGCTCGGTTTTGAAATAGATATCAATAATATTTTGAGAGGTATACTTTCATTGTCGACATAACAATCGAGAGATCTCGATATCTTCCATGCCACACACATTATAGGCGGTTCCCAAACGGAATAGTAAAGTTTATACTCCCCCTCCACCAACAAGCATCAATCCATGGCTTGCTCGAAACAACGAGTGCCTCCAACTAACAAGAGTCCCAGGGGAGTTTTTTTGCAATTATTTTGATTTGATTTGCATAAAGCATGGGACTGGGCATCCCGGTGACCAGCCATTTTCTCGTGAGTGAGGAGCGGAGTCCACTCCTCTTGAGAATAACCCGCCTAGCATGTAAGATACAGACAACCCTAGTTGATACATGAGCTATTCGAGCATACAAAATAGAATGATTATTTGAAGGTTTAGAGTTTGACACATACACATTTACTTGGAATGGTAGGTAGATAACATATATAGGTAGGTATGGTGGACTCATATGGAACAACTTTGGGGTTTATGGAATTGGATGCACAAGCAGTATTCTCGCTTAGTACAAGTGAAGGCTAGAAAAAGACTGGGAAGCGACCAGCTAGAGAGAGACAACAGTCATGAACATGCATTAAAATTAATCAACACCGAATGCAAGCATGAGTAGGATATAATGCACCATGAACATAAATATCGTAGAGGCTATGTTCATTTTGTTTCAACTACATGCGTGAACATGTGCGAAGTCAAGCCGCTCGAATCATTCAAAAGAGGGTACCACCCTATCATACAACATCACAACCATTTTAATAGCATGTTGGCACGCAAGGTAAACCATTATAAGCTCCTAGCTAGTTAAGCATGGCATAAGCAACTACAATCTCTAATTGTCATTGCAAACATGTTTATTCATAATAGGCTGAATCAGGAACGATGAACTAATCATTTTTACAAAAACAAGAGGGGTTGAATTCATACTAGCTTTTCTCATCTCAATAAGTTCATCATATAATCATCATTATTGCCTTTCACTTACATGACCGAATAGTGTGGAAAATAATAATAGTGCACGTGCATTGGACTAAGCTGGAATCTGCAAGCATTCAATTCAAGAGAGAAAACAAGGTAATATGGGCTCTTTGTTAGATCAACAATAATGCATATGAGAGCCACTCAATCATTTTAATCATGGCCTTCTCCTCTTGACCCCCAAATAACAAGAAAAGAAATAAAACTATTTACACGGGAAAGCTCACAACAAGCAAAAGAAGAACGAGGAATCTTTTTGGGTTTTCCTTTTTTAATTACTACTACAAGCATGGAAAGTAAACTAATTAAAAAGCTACAACTAATTTTTTGTTTTTCTTCAGGTTTATTAAACACATAAGAAGAAAGCATAAAAAGGGAAAATAAACTAGCATGGATATTGCAATGAAAAACTATGAGCACCGACAACTAGCATGAGTGTGTGAACATAAATGTAATGTCAGTGAGAAATACGTACTCCCCCAAGCTTAGGCTTTTGGCCTAAGTTGGTCTATGGCCACGGATGGCCTGGCGGATATCCAAAGTTGTAGTTGGGGTCATACTAAGAAGAATCCCCCGGGTGCCACTGGTTGGCGATCTCTTCCGGATTCCACTGATAAACAGACTGCCGGTGAGGATCAAATTGTGGTTCCGGCTCTGGCTCTGTAGCTGGTGTGGGGTTTCGGTAGGCGTGAATGGCCTCCAGCGGAACAAGGTACTTGCCTGCAGATAAGTCAAACAAGGAAGGAGCAGGCAAAGTAATAGTCTCAGGGTGATATTTATCAAATATCAGCTTGTACTTAAGCATCTTTTTCTTATTCTTAATGATAAAATCATGTGCTACCAAACTCTTATAGTCTAGAAAAACAGGAGGCAGCAACTTTTCTTCTTTCTCATAATGCCTAATAGGTATGTTAAAATGTGCAGCAAGGCGCGAGGCGAAGATGCCTCCAAGGACGGGGCCCTTAGCACGGTTAAGATTTAACCGCTTTGCAACAATAATGCCCATACTAAATGTGTCATCACGGAACAAGGCATGGCACAAAATAACAATATCAGGGGCACTAAGGTTGCCACAGTTTCCGCGACCAATTAAGCATCTACTAGCAAATATTGCAAAGTAACGTAAAACAGGAAAATGTATGCTAGTGATTCTTGCATCGGAAACTTTCCTCGTTTCCCCTAAAACAATTGTATCAATAAACCTTTCCACATCGTCACGATGCAGTTCCTATACACTGCCCTCAAAAGGGATCAAACAAACCCGACAAAAATCACGAAGTGACATCTCCTTATGCTCATCATATAAATAAAATTCCACCATAGGTGGTGAGCTCCTAGCATGGAAATGAAAGTTTTGCACAAAGATATTGGTGAGTAAGAGATAGTGTTCGCGTTGGTCGTGGAGGAAGGCAGTGAGGCCTGCATTCTCAGCCAATTCATAGAAATCATCATAAATCTCACCTGCTCAAGAAATCATCACAAGGCCATTCACACGGCCGAACCTCCGCAGTGCGAGGGAGATTATACTTGGGCTTCTTGTTCTCTTCACTCTATTTATCCTTCGAGCTTCGGCTCGATGAGCCCCTCAAAAATCTCTTCATCTTTTTCTGAAAATTTCTGAAATTTTTTGTAACTTCAAAATAAAATTGGTAGCAACTACTCCTACAAGTGCCTAGAGACAATATCATGCATCAAAACTACTTTTGACCACATAAATTTGACATGCAAGCTCAAGAATAGGGTCACCTAAGTAGCAAAAATATGCAATGAATAAAGCACTAGAACAAAAACTAATTCGACCATTGGAGGAGTCTCATACCAAAGAACAATCCCCCAAAGTAGTTTTGTGAATGGAGCTTCGAGCAAGGAGATCGAAAATGGCAGCAAGATGAGCTTGGACTCGGGTTTGAGCTGGCTAGTGATGTTTTTGGGAGGAAGGAGTGTGTGGTAGCTGGAATAAGTGGAGGGTAGCCACCGTGGGCCCATGAGGCAGGGGGCACGCCCAGGGGGTGGGAGCGCCCTGGACCCTCGTGGCCAGGTGCTTGCTCCCCCTGCCGTGTTCTCAGTTCTAGATATTCTCAAATATTCCAGAAAAAATCATATTTAAATTTTAGGGCATTTGGAGAATTTTTATTTTCGGGGTATTTTTTATTGCATTGATAATTCAGAAAATAGGCAGAAGAATGCTATTTTTGCTTTATTTAATATAAATAACATAAGGTAAAAAAAGGGTAGAGAGAGTTGTGTTTTCTAAATTCATCCATCCCATGCTCATCAAAAGGAATCCACTAACAAGGTTGATCAGGTCTTGTTAACAAACTCATTTCTAATAATATGAAACCGGAGAATTTTCGAATAACACTATGTTACCTCAACGGGGATATGCATGTCCCCAACAATAAGAATATCATATTTCTTCTTGACGGTAGGAAGAGGAAATTCAAAACCTCCAATAGTAATTGTTGAAATTTTTCCAATAGAATTGATACTGTGTACTTGAGGTTGTTTCCTAGAAAAGTGTATCGTATGCTCATTACCATTAACATGAAATGTGACATTGCCTTTGGTGCAATCAATAACAGCCCCTGCAGTATTCAAAAAGGGTCTTCCAAGAATAATAGACATACTATCGTCCTCGGGAATATCAAGAATAAAAAAGTCCATTAAAATAGTAACGTTTGCAACCACAACAGGCATGTCCTCACAAATACAGACAGGTATAGCAGTTGATTTATCAGTGTAACGCCCCGAGACCGTTGTGCCAGGTGTCCTCCAGTTATTCGCCGGCGTTGCCATGTCATTTGCTTGCATGTTGCATTTCATCATGTCATCATGTGCATTGCATCATCATGTTTTCAAAACTTGCATCCGTCCCGGTCTCCCAGTTCCTTCCGTTGTCTGTTCTGAGCCCAGTCACACTTGCACGCGCTCGCGGCATGTCCAAAATATTATTTTATAAGTGGACGGAAAATGTTCTCGGAATGGGATGAGAGTTGGCGTGCGGTCGTGTTATAGTGTAGGTAGACCGCCTGCCAAGTTTCATCGCAATCGGAGTTCGTTCGACGCCCCAACGATTAACTATAGCGGCAGTATAGCCGGTCTAACGTCGGACATTTTCGGTCTCCGGGCCTCTCTCTCTTCTCTCCTCTCAGCTCGAGACTGTCTACACAGCCCACTACCTACCGCCAGGTCCAACCTAACCTCTCTCGTCACAGTGCACCGACCCCTCGCGCGCGCGTCCGAAATCTGTCCCAAACCCGACCCGGACCGTCGCCACCATTGTGTCCGGAACATCCCCAAACATCTACAAAACGTCTCTGTTTTGGTAATTGGACTTCTCAGTCTATTTTTTTTCGACCGCCCGATTATGATCGGACGGACCGAATACCCCCTAACCTAATCCAATAACGTATATAAGTGGGCAACCCTAAATTTTAGGCGACTTGTCTCATCCATCCTCCTGGCCGCCACCACTGTAACACCCCGGATATGACTTTCCCAATTTGTACTCCAACTCTTGCCGTTTTCGGCTTTAAGTTATTTTATTTTCTCGGGTTCGGGTTTTTGTCTCCGTGTGTAGTTGTCATTGTCATGCATCTCATATCATGTCATCATGTGCATTTCATTTGCATACGTGTTCATCTCATGCATTCGAGCATTTTCCCCGTTGTCCGTTTTGCATTTCGGCGCTTCGTTCTCCTCCGGTGGTCTTTTCTACCTTTCTTTCATTTGTGGGGATTAAACATTTCCGGATTGGACCGAGACTTGCCAAGCGGACTTGGTTTACCACCGGTAGACCGCCTGTCAAGTTTCATACCATTTGGACTTCGTTTGATACTCCAGCGGTTAACCAAGGGACCAAAAAGGCCTCATGTGTGTTGCAGCCCAACACCCCTCCAATTTTGCCCAAAACCCACCAAAACCCTCTCCATCATCTAGAGCATTCGATCACGATCGCGTGGCCGAAAACCGCACCTCATTTGGACTCTCCTAGCTCCCTCCACCTCTATTTAAAGGCCCCTCCTCGAAAATCACGGATCCCCTCCTCGAAACCCTAAAAAAATATCTCCTCCGCCGCCGCCGGACACGTCCGGACGGAGCGGACGTGTCCGCCCACCGCCGCTGACCAATCCGCGCGCGCCACGTGTCCTGGGCGGAGCCCACTTCGCCGCCGACCGCGAGGGCCCGCCAGGCCCGAGGCCGGCCCCCGCGGCCCATCCGCCGCGCGCCGCCAGGCCTCCTCGCCGCGCATCCGCGCCCCGCCGCCTCTTCGCTCGCCACCGCCCTCAATGCCGACCGTCGCCGCGGCTCACCTCGCCGGTGCCCGCGCTAGGGAGAGGAGCTCCCGGCTCCGGCGACCGCGCCCGGCCGCGCTGACGCCGGCGACGCCCTCCGCCGCCTCCGCCTCCCCAAGACCCGGCCGGTCCTTCCCCGGCGACCTCCCCGTCTAACTCCGGTGCCGACCCCGGCAGTCCTCGGTTCCCGCGCCCCAGATCTGGATCTGGAAACCCTAGGGGTAGTTTTTTTTCCCCAAGTCCCTAAATATTTTGCTGTGTTCGTCATGTCGTAACTCCTCATCCATAACTCTGTTTTGGGCATATAGCATATCAAAATGTTCATCTCAGAGAGTACATCATTTCATCGCATTGTATCATTTTCATTTGAGTTCATCTTGATGCCTGAAATGCTGTTAGAAGAGGGCTACTTGAGAAAATTGCCAGATCTGCTGCTCCATTTAGATATTTGTCATTTTTGCCATGATTATTGTGTGCATGATATGCCGAGGTGCTCTACATGTGTTTTGTTTAGGGTTTTGCCATCTTTCCAGAGGTGCAACCCATGTATTTTTGTGATGTGTGTGGTGACTAGCACGAGCTTGCAAAGTGAGGCACTTGGTAATGCTGATTTCAGGGACTTAGCATTTCCACTAAGTCCTTGATCTGTTTATCTCATGTTTCCATATGTTCATGTTCTTTCCTAGTGATCAGTGCCTCTTTCGAGGATGATCAGTAAGGATGTTTTGTTAATATTGTAGTGCTCTATCCATCCATGTCTTTGTTTGCAATTATGGAGCACCCTAGCTTGAGTCAATCGAGCTCTACTTTTGCTACTTCGTGAATCTGGGTAGATTGTCTACGTGTTAGCGATTTTGCCGAGGATGTTGTAGTTGATCCGTGCATGCTATGCTATTGTTCTTGCCATGTCTAGCTTTCATTTTGTGTATTATTGATGGGTGTATGCTTATATTATCATGACTTGCTCTGTAGTGAGTGCATCGAGCTCGTAAACATGCCTACTTGGTATCTGTTTTCAGCATGCTCCAGTTTTCACTAAGTCTGAGAACTGATTATGTTTTTGCCATGTTCACATGCTTGCAATTGTATTTTCTGATCCCTTTTGGCTCAAGGTCACTAAGGGACTTTTGTTAAGCTCTTTGAGTAGCTCCATGACATGCTTTACTTTTCCATGTTTAGGTCCTGTAGCATGTAGTTTTGTTGCTCCGAAGTGTGCTACCTGATCTGAAATTCCAGACAAGTGTTAATTTCACTAAGTCTGGAATCTGTTTGTCATATGCAATTTTGCCATGCTTGTTTGAACCTGTTAATGGATGATTTAGCCGTAGCTCAGTGCCAGACTTTTATTAAGCCTCTTGAATGCATCCCTGCCTTGTATTTTGTTGTCATGTTTGGGTGCTGTAGCATGTTCATCTTGTTGCATTTAGATGGCTACTTGCTGTAAATCGCAGAACGTGGCCATATTTGAATTGCTTGCCATTTCCAAACCTTAACTCCGATTCCGGCGTTCTTTATATCATTTTCAAGCGATTTCATCTCATCTTTCCAGTGGCACACTTGGATTCCCAAGTTGAGGCCAGGTTCATGCATCCCTTGTCAAATCTTGCATATGCATCCCGCATCGCATCCCGCATAGCATACCATCGTTGCATCATATTATTTGAGCTTTGCGCGTGGTTGATTGTGTTCTTGTTGCTTGTTTGTCTTGTTTGGGTAGAGCCGGGAGACGAGTTCGCTAATGAGGAGCCCGTTGAGTTTGCTTTCGAGGATCCAGTCAACTCTGACAACTTTGCAGGCAAGATGATCATACCCTCGAAATCACTACTATCTTTGCTATGCTAGATTGCTCGCTCTTTTGCTATGCCAATGCTACGATGCCTACCACTTGCTTTCAAGCCTCCCAAATTGCCATGTCAAACCTCTAACCCACCTTGTCCTAGCAAACCGTTGATTGGCTATGTTACTGCTTTGCTCAGCCCCTCTTATAGCGTTGCTAGTTGCAGGTGAAGAGTGGAGGCCGTTCCTTGTTGGAACATTTATTTACTTATTGGGATATCATAATATTATCTTGTTATCTTAATGCATCTATATACTTGGTAAAGGGTGGAAGGCTCGGCCTCTCGCCTAGTGTTTTGTTCCACTCTTGCTGCCCTAGTTTCCGTCATATCGGTGTTATGTTCCCGGATTTTGCGTTCCTTACGCGGTTGGGTTATAATGGTAACCCCTTGATAGTTTGCCTTGATTAAAGCTTTTCCAGCAATGCCCAACCTTGGTTTTACCATTTTCCACCTAGCCTCTTTTTCCCTTGGGTTTCCGGAGCCCGAGGGTCATCTTATTTTAAACACCCCCCCGGGCCAGTGCTCCTCTGAGTGTTGGTCCACCTGTTAGCTGCCGGTGGCCACCAGGGGCAACTCTGGGCTGGCCTACCCGTACCTAGGACAATCTGAGTGTGCCCTGAGAAAGAGATATGTGCAGCTCCTATCGGGATTTGTCGGCACATTCGGGCGGTGTTGCTGGATTAGTTTTAACCTGTCGAAGTGTCTTGAAGAACCGAGGTACCGAGTCTGATCGGAACGTCTTGGGAGGAGGTCTATTCCTTCATTGACGGTGAGAGCTTGTCATGGGCTAAGTTGGGACTCCCCTGCAGGGATTTGAACTTTCAAAAGTCGTGCCCGCGGTTATGGGCAGATGGGAATTTGTTAATGTCCGGTTGTAGACAATTTGAACCTTAATTTAAGTAAAATGAATCAACTGAGTGTGTTACCATGATGGCCTCTTCTCGGTGGAGTCCGGGAAGTGGACACGGTGTTGGAGTAATGTTTGCGCAGGTTGTCCTCTAGTTACTCGCTCGCGCTTTGCCTCCTCTTCTCGCTCTCTTTTGCGAACAGGATAGCCACCATATTTGCTAGTCGCTTGTTGCAGCTCCACATATTTACCTTGCCTTACCTATAAGCTTAAATAGTCTTGATCGCGAGGGTGCGAGATTGCTGAGTCCCTGTGGCTCATAGATTACTATTACACCAGATGCAGGGCCTGATGATTCCGCTCCAGGTGACGCGCTCGAGCTCAAGTGGGAGTTCGACGAGGACTCTCAATGATACTATGTTTCCTTTCCTGATGATCAGTAGTGGTGCCTAGTTGGGGGTGATCGGGACCGTGTCGCATGTTGGGTTATCTTTTATTTTGGTGCCGTAGTCGGGCCATGAGTGTTTGGATGATGTAATGCTATCTTATGTAGTTGATTGACGTGGCGAGTGTAAGCCAACTATGTTATCTCCCCTTTTATTATCTATATTACATGGGATGTTGTGAAGATTGCCTAACTTGCGACATATGCCTTCAATGCGATTATGCCTCTAAGTCGTGCCTCGACACGTGGGAGATATAGTCGCATCGAGGGTGTGACAAGTTGGTAATCAGAGCCTTCCCCGACCTTAGGAGCCCAATTGCTTGATCGTTTTTAGCAGCCAAGTTGTTGTCTAGAAAAATGTTTTGACTCATTTAGGAATTATATATCGGAGAGTTTAGGAATTCCTTTTACTTCCTAGTCTCCTCATCGCTCTGGTAAGGCATCCTGACGTAGAGTTTTGACTCTTCTCTTCTCAAATTTCACTAAAAAAAATTTAGGATCACGCGGGTATCTTGGAATCGTTCCGATGGTTTTATGATGAGAACATTGTCTTGGTGCCTCCTGTCAGGGGTTTTGTGGAAGTGTCCCGGGGAGTTGAGCTCTGAGGTGTTGTCGTCATAATTTTATCGTTGCAGTTCTGGAATACCTGAGTTTAGTACGCCGACATCGAAAATCTCTTTTATGCAGTTCGTTGGTGAGATAACCTCGACGCCACCTAGTACTGGGGCGGGAGTTCGGGAGTATTGCCATAACTTGTATAACGGATGCTTTTCGAAGGTTGAAGTAGATGGTTTCCGAAGTTTTTCTCGGTTATGTGTTGAAGGATGGATACAGCTGGATGTAGGAATTGCTAGATTTGGGTGAGATATTATGCTTCCCCTGTATCCCCAACACCTGATTGCATAACCGGAAAGGTTTGGGAGTTTCATAGGTGGGAATTCTTGTAGCTCTAGTTCTTCTTCCACGGATATTTGGTTTGAGATTGGGTGATCCTTACCGAGTATTCATTCTTGATTCGTACCTTGTTGATTTATTTCTCTACCTTAATTCTAATTGGCTTCTCAATTTATGGATATGTGACCATTTCAAGAGGAATGCATTCGTTCATTTTGTTCGGATGTGAAGACTATATGTTGCAATTTTCATTCCGTTGGATTCAGCTTCAATATTTGTCTATCAATGTGCTAATGGATGTCAACCTCTTCAGGATGGCTCCTCCAACACGCACGACTCCAAATCCTGATCCGCCACCACCTCCACCTCCTCCGGAGGCATGGCAAGCTGTGATGGCCGCAACCAATGCAAACACACAGTTGATCATGCAAATTCTTCAAGAGTGCAATCAAGGCAACCAAGGGAACCAAGGCAACAATCAGAATCACTTTGCTACACTCAACCAGTTCCTTGCTAATGGGCCAAAGACTTTCAACAATTGTGTTGAGGCAACCGATGCTAACGATTGGCTCGTGGATCTGTGCAAGCATTTCGAGTGCAGTAACGTCAGGCCTGAGGACTTTGTCAAGTTCGCTTCCTTCCAACTCAAAGATCAAGCTGCAGAATGGTTCCAGCAGTACAAGGATTCCAGAGGTGGACGTGTTATCACTTGGGATGAATTCCGTAAAGATTTCAGAGCTCATCATATTCCTCAGAGCGTGGTTGAAAGCAAGCGTGAGGAATTCCGCAACCTGAAGCAAGGCTCTTTGTCTATCTATGACTACAACAAGTTGTTTCAGAAGGTCGCCCGCTTTGCTAAGCAGGACGTCCCTGATGAGAAGAGCATGATATACCAGTTCAGGGGTGGTTTCAGAGAAGAAATTCAGCTCGCTCTTGTTCTCTTTGAGCCCTTGAGGTACAATGAGTTCTACAACATGGCATTGAAGCAAGAGGCCGCTCAACTGAGGTGTGATGCTTCCAAGAAGCGAGTCAGAGATGTTACTCCTTCTTCCTCTACTCAAGTGGCCAAGCAGCAGAAGTATTGGCTTCCTCCTCCTCCGTTCCGTTAGCCGTATCAGCAGAAGAGCAAAGGTGGCAGTGGATCTTCCCACCCACCCAACCCTGGCTTTCAGAACAAGACTTCGTCTCAACCTCCAAGATCAAGTGCTCCGTACCACCGTCCGCTTTCAGAGGTCACATGCAACAAGTGCCAACAGAAGGGTCACTATGCCAACAAGTGTCTCAACCAGAGGCATCTTCCTCCTCCTCCTCCTGTCAGATCGGCAAGTACAGCTGTGCTCAAGCATAACCCCAAGCACGCCAAGGTCAACTTGATGAATGCAGCTCAGCCAGAGGACTTGTCAGATGTCATCATGGGTAACCTTCCTGTTAATGATATTCCTGCAAAAGTTCTTTTCGACACTGGTGCATCACATTGTTTCATCTCGAGACCGTTTACATCTAGGCATGAATTGGTTTCGCAAGTTTTGCCTAGTCCATTAGCAGTTGTCTCTCCCGGTAAGCGCATGCATGCTAACTCCATCATTCCGGATGTTACTATCACCTTGGGTGACTACAAGTTTCTGGCTTCTCCAACGGTTCTTGGTGACTCGGATATTGATCTTATTCTCAGAATGGATTGGCTTTCTAAGCACAAGGCTCAGCTTGATTGTGCAGCCAGGCAGATTCAATTGACTCATGCGTCTGAGGATGTAATTGTCTTTGCCGCTCATGATGATACCATCTGTCTGTTTTTTCTCAATGAGAAGGGTGAACTCGATGCCATCTTGCAAATTCCAGTCGTTTGCGAATATCAAGACGTCTTTCCAGAAGAGCTTCCAGGAATGCCTCCGCACCGGCCAGTTGAATTCGTTATTGATCTTGAGCCTGGCACGGAACCAGTGTGCAAGCGTCCTTACAAGCTCGGACCTAAAGAGTTGAAGGAGCTAAAGAAGCAACTCGATATTCAAGAGAGAATGGGTCTCATCCGGCCTAGTTCTTCTCCGTGGGGTTGTGGTGTTCTTTTTGTGAAGAAGAAGGATGGAACGGACCGACTTTGTGTTGATTACCGTCCATTGAACAAGAAGACCATCAAGAACAAATACCCACTTCCCAACATCAACGAGCTGTTCGAACAACTCAAAGGTGCCCAAGTATTCTCCAAGCTTGATCTCTGTATGGGTTATCATCAGATTCGAATCCGTGAGCAAGATATTCCCAAGACGGCTTTCAGGACAAGCTATGGTTCATATGAATACACTGTCATGTCTTTTGGCCTTGTCAACGCTCCTCCGACGTTCTCTCGCATGATGAACTTCATCTTCAACGCCTACACCAATGACTTCGTTTTGGTCTATCTCGACGACATTCTGGTTTTCTCAAAGAACAAGGAAGATCATGCCAAGCACTTGCGTTTGGTTCTTGATAAGCTCAGGGAACACAAGTTCTACGCCAAGTTCTCCAAGTGCGAATTTTGGCTCGATGAGGTTCTTTATCTTGGTCATATTAGCTCTGCCAAGGGCATTGCCGTGAATCCTGAGAAGGTGTCTGCAATTGTGAATTGGGAACCTCCTCAGAACGTGAAGCAACTCCGTAGCTTCCTCGGTCTCGCAAGCTATTGCCGAAGATTCGTTGAAAACTTTTCTAAGATCGCGAAGCCTCTCTCAAATCTTCTCCAGAAGCACGTCAAGTACGTTTGGTCTCCGGAGTGTGACATTGCTTTCAACACTTTGAAAGAGAAATTGATCTCTGCTCCGGTTCTGACTCCGCCTGATGAATCCAAGCCGTATGAGGTCTTTTGTGATGCCTCTCTCCAAGGTCTTGGCGCAGTATTGATGCAAGAGAAGAAAGTTGTTGCTTATACCTCCCGCCAGTTGAAGCCCAATGAGAAGAACTACCCCACTCATGATCTCGAGTTGGCGGCAGTTGTGCATGCTCTTTTGACTTGGAGACATCTCTTATTGGGGAGAAAAGTGGACATTTTCACTGATCACAAGAGTCTCAAGTACATCTTCACTCAGCCTAATCTCAACCTCAGGCAAACTCGATGGGTCGAAATGATTCAAGAGTATAATCCGAGTATCGAGTATACTCCAGGCAAGGCCAATGTGATTGCTGACGCATTGAGCAGAAAGGCTTACTGCAACAGTCTGATTCTCAAGCCTTATTAACCCGAGCTTTGTGAAGCTTTCCGCAAACTTAATCTATAAGTTGTTCCTCAAGGTTTCCTCGCCAACCTTCAAGTCTCTCCTACCTTGGAAGACCAGATTCGCCAAGCCCAGCTTCTTGATGCTATGGTGAAAAAGGTGAAGATTGGGATTGCCAAGAGTCAATCCAAGTACAAGTGCTACCGCCTTGATGACAAGGATACTCTCTTCTTCGAGGATCGTATTGTTGTACCCAAAGGTGACCTCCATAAAGTGATCATGAACGAGTCTCACAATTCTCTCCTCTCCATCCACCCTGGGAGCATGAAGATGTATCAGGACCTCAAGCAGGCTTATTGGTGGACTCAAATGAAGCGCGAGATTTCTCAATTCGTGAATGAGTGTGATGTCTGCAGAAGAGTGAAGGCAGAACACCAAAGGCCAGCTGGTCTCCTCCAACCTCTTGCCATTCCAGAATGGAAGTTTGACCACATTGAAATGGACTTCGTGACTGGGTTTCCAAAGTCCAAGCGTGGCAATGATGCTATATTCGTTGTCATCGACAAACTCACCAAAGTGGCTCATTTTCTGCCTATCAAAGAGTCGATCACTGCAGCTCAATTGGCGGAGCTCTATACCTCTTGAATTGTCTCTCTGCACGGTATTCCACAAGTGATCTCTTCAGACCGTGGCAGCATCTTTACCTCCAAGTTTTGGGATTCTTTTCAGAAGGCCATGGGCACCAACATCCACTTCATCACAGCTTTCCATCCTCAAACTAGCGGTCAAGTCGAGCGTGTCAACCTGATTCTTGAAGATATGCTCAGGGCTTGTGTGATCTCCTTCGGCATGAAGTGGGAGGATTGTCTTCCTTATGCTGATTCTCCTACAACAACAGTTTTCAAGCAAGTTTGGGCAAGGCCCCATTTGAAATTCTGTATGGCAGGAAGTGCTATACCCCTCTCAACTGGTCTGAAACCGGCGAACGTCAGCTTCTCGGAAATGACTTAATCACAGAGGCAGGGGAAATGTGCAAAGTCATTCAAGATAACCTCAAAGCAGGCCAATCCCGTCAGAAGAGCTACTATGATAGTAAGCACCATGATTTGGCTTTCGAGATTGGAGATCATG
Organism: Triticum aestivum; assembly: GCF_018294505.1. Lineage (NCBI taxonomy): Eukaryota > Viridiplantae > Streptophyta > Magnoliopsida > Poales > Poaceae > Triticum > Triticum aestivum. The sequence goes on from NC_057812.1 coordinate 179,215,260, forward strand.
TTTACCTCCGTGTTTCTCCTATGAAAGGTACTCGTCGCTTCGGTATCAAAGGCAAGCTTGCCCCTAGATACATGGGACCTTTCAAGATTGTCAGCAAGAGAGGCGATCTCGCCTATCAACTCGAGCTTCCTTCAAACTTTGCAAATGTTCATGATGTGTTCCATGTCTCTCAGCTCTGAAAGTGCTTCAAGACTCCTGACCGCATCGTCAACCTCGAGGACATTGAGCTCCGAGAAGATCTCTCTTATCGTGAGCACCCAGTTGCTATTCTTGAAGAGACTGAACGCAAGACTCGCAACAAGTCAATCAAATTCCTCATAGTCAAGTGGTCACACCATTCTGACCGTGAAGCTACCTGGGAACGCGAGGATTACCTCCGTTCTGAGTACCCGGTGTTCTTTCAGTCCTAGATCTCGGGACGAGATCCTTTCGTAGTGGTGGAGTGTTGTAACACCCCGGATATGACTTTCCCAATTTGTACTCCAACTCTTGCCGTTTTCGGCTTTAAGTTATTTTATTTTCTCGGGTTCAGGTTTTTGTCTGCGTGTGTTGTTGTCGTTGTCATGCATCTCATATCATGTCATCATGTGCATTGCATTTGCATACGTGTTCATCTCATGCATTCGAGCATTTTCCCCGTTGTCCGTTTTGCATTCCGGCGCTTCGTTCTCCTCCGGTGGTCTTTTCTACCTTTCTTTCGTGTGTGGGGATTAAACATTTCCGGATTGGACCGAGACTTGCCAAGCGGCCTTGGTTTACCAACGGTAGACCGCCTATCAAGTTTCGTACCATTTGAACTTCGTTTGATACTCCAGCGGTTAACCGAGGGACCAAAAAGGCCTCGTGTGTGTTGCAGCCCAACACCCCTCCAATTTGGTCCAAAACCCACCTAAACTCTCTCCATCATCTAGAGCTTTCGATCACGATCGCGTGGCGGAAAACCGCACCTCATTTGGACTCTCCTAGCTCCCTCCACCTCTATTTAAAGGCCCCTCCTCGAAAATCTCGGATCCCCTCGAAACCCTGAAAAAATATCTCCTCCGCCACCGCCGGACACATCCGGACGGAGCGGACGTGTCCTCCCACCGTCGCCGACCAATCCGCGCGCCCCACATGTCCTGGGCGGAGCCCACTTTGCCGCCGACCGCGAGGGCCTGCCAGGCCCGAGGCCGGCCCCCGAGGCCCATCCGCCGCGCGCCGCCACGCCTCCTCGACACACATCCGCGCCCCGCCGCCTCTTCGCTCGCCGCCGCCCTCAACGTCGACCGCCGCCGCGGCTCACCTCGCCGGCGCCCGCGCCAGGGAGAGGAGCTCCCGGCTCCGGCGACCGCGCCCGGCCGCGTTGACGCCGGCGACGCCCTCCGCCGCCTCCGCCTCCCCAAGACCCATCCGGTCCTTCCCCGGAGGCCTCCGCGTCTAACTCCGGCGCCGACCCCGGCGGTCCTCGGTTCCCGCGCCCCAGATCTGGATCTCGAAACCCTAGGGGTATTTTTTCCCTAAGTCCCTAAATATTTTGCTATGTTCGTCATGTCGTAACTCCTCATCCATAACTCCGTTTTGGGCATATAGCATATCAAAATGTTCATCTCAGAGAGTACATCATTTCATCTCATTGCATCATTTTCATTTGAGTTCATCTTGATGCTTGAAATGCAGAAGAGGGCTACTTGAGATAAGTTGCCAGATCTGCTGCTCCATTTAGATATTTGTCATTTTTGCCATGATTATTGTGTGCATGATATGCTGAGGTGCTCTACATGTGTTTTGTTTAGGGTTTTGCCATCTTTCCAGATGTGCAACCCATGTATTTTTGTGATGTGTGTGGTGACTAGCACGAGCTTGCAAAGTGAGGCACTTGGTAATGCTGATTTCAGGGACTTAGCATTTCCACTAAGTCCTTGATCTATTTATCTCATGTTGCCATATGTTCATGTTCTTTCCTAGTGATCGATGCCTCTTTTGAGGATGATCAGTAAGGATGTTTTGTTAATATTGTAGTTCTTTATCCATCCATGTCTTTGTTTGCAATTATGGAGCACCCTAGCTTGAGTCAATCGAGCTCTACTTTTGCTACTTCGTGAATCTGGGCAGATTGTCTACGTGTTAGCGATTTTGCCGAGGATGTTGTAGTTGATCCGTGCATGCTATGCTATTGTTCTTGCCATGTCTAGCTTTCATTTTGTGTATTCTTGATGGGTGTATGCTTATATTATCATGACTTGCTCTGTAGTGAGTTCATCGAGCTCGTAAACATGCCTACTTGGTATCTGTTTTCAGCATGCTCCGTGTGTTGAACGCGGAGGTGCTGTCCGTTCGGCACTTGGTCATCGGTGATTTGAATCACGTCGAGTACGACTCCATCAACCCCATTCTCTTGAATGCTTTCGCTCGTGATCTACAAGGGTATGTAGATGCACTCCTCTTTCCCTCGTTGATAGATGACTCCATAGATTGATCTTGGTGATGCGTAGAAAATTTTAAAATTCTGCTACGTTCCCCAACAGTGGCATCATGAGCTAGGTCTATGCGTAGTTACTATGCACGAGTAGAACACAAAGTAGTTGTGGGCGTCGATATTGTCAATTATCTTGCCGTTACTAGTCTTATCTTGATTCGGCGGCATCGTGGGATGAAGCGGCCCGGACCAACCTTACACGTACGCTTACGTGAGACCGGTTCCACCGACTGACATGCACTAGTTGCATAAGGTGGCTGGCGGGTGTCTGTCTCTCCTACTTTAGTCGGATCGGATTCGATGAACAGGGTCCTTATGAAGGGTAAATAGAAATTGGCAATTCACGTTGTGGCTTTGGCATAGGTAAGAAACGTTCTTGCTAGAAACCTATAGCAGCCACGTAAAAACTTGCAACAACAATTAGAGGACGTCTAACTTGTTTTTGCAGCAAGTGTTTTGTGATGTGATATGGCCAAAGGATGTGATGAATGATATATGTGATGTATGAGATGATCATGTTCTTGTAATAGGAATCACGACTTGCATGTCGATGAGTATGACAACCGGCAGGAGCCATAGGAGTTGTCTTTATTTATTTATGACCTGCATGTCAACATAAACGTCATGTAATTACTTTACTTTATTGCTAAAGCGTTAGCCATAGTAGTAGAAGTAATAGTTGACGTGACAACTTCAAGAAGACACGATGATGGAGATCATGATGATGGAGATCATGGTGTCATGCCGGTGACAACGATGATCATGGAGCCCCGAAGATGGAGCAAATGATATTGGCCATATCATGTCACTATTTGATTGCATGTGATGTTTATCATGTTTTACATCTTATTTGCTTAGAACGTCGGTAGCTTAAATAAGATGATCCCTTGTAAAATTTCAAGAAAGTGTTCCCCCTAACTGTGCACCGTTGCGAAGGTTCGTTGTTTCGAAGCACCACATGATGATCGGGTGAGATAGATTCTAACATTCGAATACAACGGGTGTAAGCCAGATTTACACACGCAATACACTTAGGTTGACTTGACGAGCCTAGCATGTACAGACATGGCCTCGGAACACAGAAGACCGAAAGGTCGAGCATGAGTCGTATAGAAGATACGATCAACATGAAGATGTTCACCAATGTTGACTAGTCCGTCTCACGTGATGATCGGACACAGCCTAGTTAACTCGGATCATGTTATACTTAGATGACTGGAGGGATGTCTATCTGAGTGGGAGTTCATTGAATAATTTGATTAGATGAACTTAATTATCATGAACTTAGTCTAAAATCTTTACAATATGTCTTGTAGATCAAATGGCCAACGTTGTCCTCAACTTCAACGCGTTCCTAGAGAAAACCAAGCTGAAAGACGATGGGAGCAGCTATACGGACTGGGTCCGGAACCTGAGGATCATCCTCATAGCTGCCAAGAAAGATTATGTCCTAGAAGCACCGCTAGGTGATGCACCCGTCCCACAAAACTAAGACGTTATGAATGCTTGGCAGACACGTGCTGATGATTAATCCCTTGTTCAGTGCGGCATGCTTTACAGCTTAGAACCGGGGCTCCAAAAGCGTTTTGAGAGACACGGAGCATTTGAGATGTTCGAAGAGCTGAAAATGATTTTTCAAGCTCATGCCCGGGTCGAGAGATATGAAGTCTCCGACAAGTTCTTCACCTGTGAGATTGAGGAAAATAGTTCTGTCAGTGAGCACATACTCAAAATGTCTGGGTTGCATAACCGCTTGACTCAGCTGGGAGTTAATCTCCCGGATGACGCGGTCATTGACAGAATCCTTCAGTCGCTTCCACCGAGCTACAAGAGCTTTGTGATGAACTTCAATATGCAGGGGATGGAAAAGACCATTCCTAATGTATTTGCAATGCTGAAATCAGCAGAGGTAGAAGTCAAAAAGGAACATCAAGTGTTCATGGTGAATAAAACCACTAAGATCAAGAAAGGCAAGGGTAAGAAGAACTTCAAGAAGGATGGCAAGGGAGTTGCCGTGCCCGGTAAGCAAGCTGCTAGGAAGAAGCCAAAGAATGGACCCAAGCCCGAGACTGAGTGTTTTTATTGCAAGGGAAGTGGTCACTGGAAGCGGAACTGCCCCAAATACTTAGCGGACAAGAAGGCCGGCATCACGAAAGGCATATGTCATATACATGTAATTGATGTGTACCTTACCAGTACTTGTAGTAGCTCCTGGGTATTTGATACCGGTGCAGTTGCTCACATTTGTAACTCAAAGCAGGAGCTGCGGAATAAACGGAGACTAGCGAAGGACGAGGCGACGATGTGCGTTGGGAATGGTTCCAAGGTCGATGTGATCGCCGTCGGCATGCTACCTCTACATTTACCTACGGGATTGGTTTTAAACCTCAATAATTGTTATTTAGTGCCAGCTTTGAGCATGAACATTGTATCAGGATCTCATTTAATACGAGATGGCTACTCATTTAAATCCGAGAATAATGGTTGTTCTATTTATATGAGAGATATGTTTTATGGTCATGCTTCGATGGTGAATGGTTTATTCCTAATGAATCTCGAGCGTAATGCTACACATATTCATAGTATGAATACCAAAAGATGTAAGGTTGATAATGATAGTCCCACATACTTGTGGCACTGCCGCCTTGGTCACATAGGTGTCAAACACATGAAGAAGATCCATGCAGATGGACTTTTAGAGTCTCTTGATTACGAATCATTTGACACGTGCGAACCATGCCTCATGGGTAAAATGACCAAGACTCCGTTCTCAGGAACAATGGAGCGAGCAACCAACTTATCGGAAATCATACATATTGATGTGTGCGGTCCAATGAGTGTTGAGGCTCGCGGTGGCTATCGTTATGTTCTCACCCTCACTGATGACTTGAGTAGATATGGGTATGTCTACTTAATGAAACACAAGTCTGAGACCTTTGAAAAGTTCAAGGAATTTCAGAGTGAGGTTGAGAATCAACGTGACAGGAAAATCAAGTTCTTGCGATCAGATCGTGGGGGAGAATACTTGAGTCATGAATTTGGCACACACTTAAGAAAATGTGGAATAGTTTCACAACTAACGCCGCCTGGAACACCTCAGCGTAATGGTGTGTCCGAACGTCGTAATCGCACTCTATTAGATATGGTGTGATCTATGATGTCTCTTACCGATTTACCGGTATCATTTTGGGGCTATGCTTTAGAGACTGCCGCATTCACTTTAAATAGGGCTCCGTCGAAATCCATTGAGACGACACCGTATGAATTATGGTTTGGGAAGAAACCTAAGCTGTCGTTTCTAAAAGTTTGGGGATGCGATGCTTATGTCAAGAAACTTCAACCTGAAAAGCTCGAACCCAAGTCGGAAAAATGCGTCTTCATAGGATACCCTAAAGAAATTGTTGGGTATACCTTCTACCTCAGATCCGAAGGCAAGATCTTTGTTGCCAAGAATGGGTCCTTTCTAGAGAAAGAGTTTCTCTCGAAAGAAATAAGTGGGAGGAAGGTAGAACTTGATGAAGTATTACCTCTTGAGCCGGTAAGTGGCGCAGCTCAAGAAAATGTTCCTGAGGTGCCTGCACCGACTAGAGAGGAAGTTGATGATGATCATGAAACTTCAGATCAAGTTGCTACTGAACTTCGTAGGTCCACAAGGACACGTTCCGCACCAGAGTGGTACGGCAACCCTATCTTGGAAATCATGTTGTTAGACAATGGTGAACCTTCGAACTATGAAGAAGCGATGGCGGGCCCGGATTCCGACAAATGGCTGGAAGGCATGAAATCCGAGATAGGATCCATGTATGAAAAGGAAGTATGGACTTTGACTGACTTGCCTGTTGATCGGCGAGCCATAGAAAATAAATGGATCTTTAAGAAGAAGACAGACGCGGATGGTAACGTGACCATCTATAAAGCTCGGCTTGTCGCTAAGGGTTATCGACAAGTTCAAGGGGTTGACTACGATGAGACTTTCTCACCCGTAGCGAAATTGAAGTCCGTCCGAATCATGTTATCAATTGCCGCATTCTATGATTATGAGATATGGCAAATGGACATCAAAACGGAATTCCTTAATGGTTTCCTTAAGGAAGAATTGTATATGATGCAGCCGGAAGGTTTTGTCGATCCTAAGAATGCTGACAAGGTGTGCAAGCTCCAACGCTCGATTTATGGGCTGGTGCAAGCATCTCAGAGTTGGAACATTCGTTTTGATGAGATGATCAAAGCGTTTGGATTTATGCAGACTTATGGAGAAGCCTACATTTACAAGAAAGTGAGTGGGAGCTCTGTAGCATTTCTCATATTGTATGTGGATGACATACTGTTGATGGGAAATGATATAGAATTCTTGGAAAGCATAAAGGCCTACTTGAACAAGTGTTTTTCAATGAAGGACCTTGGAGAAGCTGCTTATATATTAGGCATCAAGATCTATAGAGATAGATCGAGACGCCTCATTGGTCTTTCATAGAGCACGTACCTTGACAAGATATTGAAGAAGTTCAAAATGGATCATTCAAAGAAGGGGTTCTTGCCTGTATTGCAAGGTACGAGATTGACCACGGCTCAATGCCCGACCACGGCAGAAGATAGAGAAAAGATGAGTGTCGTCCCCTATGCCTCGCCCATAGGGTCTATCATGTATGCTATGCTGAGTACCAGACCTGATGTAAACCTTGCTGTAAGTTTGGTAGGAAGGTACCAAAGTAATCCCGGCATGGAACACTGGACAGCGGTCAAGAATATCCTGAGTACCTGAAAAGGACTAAGGAAATGTTTCTCGTTTATGGAGGTGATGAAGAGCTCGTCGTAAAGGGTTACGTCAATGCTAGCTTCGACACAGACCTGGATGACTCTAAGTCACAAACCGGATACGTGTATATTTTGAATGGTGGGGCAGTAAGTTGGTGCAGTTGCAAGCAAAGCGTTGTGGCGGGATCTACATGTGAAGCGGAGTACATGGCAGCCTCGGAGGCAGCACAAGAAGCAGTCTGGGTGAAGGAGTTCATTACCGACCTAGGAGTCATACCCAATGCGTCGGGCCCGATGACTCTCTTCTGTGACAACACTGGAGCTATTGCCCTTGCCAAGGAGCCCAGGTTTCACAGGAAGACCAGGCATATCAAGCGTCGCTTCAACTCCATTCGTGAAAGTGTTCAAAATGGAGACATAGAGATTTGTAAAGTACATACGAACCTGAATGTAGCAGATCCGTTGACTAAACCTCTCCCTAGAGCAAAACATGATCAACACCAGAACTGCATGGGTGTTCGATTCATCACAATGTAACTAGAATATTGACTCTAGTGCAAGTGGGAGACTGTTGGAAATATGCCCTAGAGGCAATAATAAAATGGTTATTATTATATTTCTTTGTTCATGATAATTGTCTATTGTTCATGCTATAATTGTGTTATCCAGAAATCGTAATACATGTGTGAATACATAGACCACAACACGTCCCTAGTCAGCCTCTAGTTGACTAGCTCGTTGATCAAAGGATAGTCATGGTTTCCTGACTATGGACATTAGATGTCATTGATAATGGGATCACATCATTAAGAGAATGATGTGATGGACAAGACCCAATCCTAAGCTTAGCTCAAAGATCGTGTAGTTCGTTTGTTGTAGCTTTTCTGAATGTCAAGTATCATTTCCTTAGACCATGGGATTGTGCAACTCCCGGATACCGTAGGAGTACCTTGGGTGTGCCAAACGTCACAACGTAACTGGGTGACTATAAAGGTACATTACAGGTATCTCCAAAAGTGTCTGTTGGGTTGGCACGAATCGAGACTGGGATTTGTCACTCCGTATGACAGAGAGGTATCTCTGGGCCCACTCGGTAATGCATCATCATAATGAGCTCAATGTGATCAAGTAGCTGATCACGGGATCATGCATTACGGTACGAGTAAAGTGACTTGCCGGTAACGAGACTGAACAAGGTATTGGGATACCGACGATCGAGTCTCGGGCAAGTAACGTACCAATTGACAAAGGGAATTGTATACTGATTGATTGAATCCTCGACATCGTGGTTCATCCGATGAGATCATCGTGGAGCATGTGGGAGCCAACATGGGTATCCAGATCCCGCTGTTGGTTATTGACCGGAGAGGCTTCTCAGTCATGTCTGCATGTCTCCCGAACCCGTAGGTTCTACACACTTAAGGTTCGGTGACGCTAGGGTTGTAGAGATATTAGCACATGGTAACTCGAAAGTTGTTCAGAGTCCCGGATGTCACGAGGAGTTCCGGAATGGTCCAGAGGTAAAGATTCATATATAGGAAGTCCAATTTCGGCCATCGGGAATGTTTCAGGGGTCACCGGTATTGTACCGGGACCACCGGAAGGGTCCCGGGGGTCCACCGGGTGGGGCCACCTATCCCGGAGGGCCCCATGGGCTGAAGTGGGAGGGGAACCAGCTCCTAGTGGGCTGGTGCGCCCCCCCTTGGGCCTCCCCCTGCGCCTAGGGTTGGAAACCCTAGGGGTGGGGGGCGCCACCCTTGCCTTGGGGGGCAAGGCACCCCCTTTGGCCGCCGCCCCCCCCTAGGAGATTGGATCTCCTAGGGCCGGCGCCCCCCTAGGCACCCTATATATAGTGGGGGGAGGGAGGGCTGCGCACCCAAGCCCCTGGCCTCTCCCTCTCCCTCCCGTGACACTCCTCTGTCTCCCAGCGCTTGGCAAAGCCCTGCCGAGATCACCGTTGCTTCCACCACCACGCCGTCGTGCTGCTGGATCTTCATCAACCTCTCCTTCCCCCTTGCTAGATCAAGTTGGAGGAGACGTCTTCCCAACCGTACGTGTGTTGAACGCGGAGGTGCTGTCCGTTCGGCACTTGGTCATCGGTGATTTGAATCACGTCGAGTACGACTCCATCAACCCCGTTCTCTTGAACGCTTCCGCTCGTGATCTACAAGGGTATGCAGATGCACTCCTCTTTCCCTCGTTGATAGATGACTCCATAGATTGATCTTGGTGATGCATAGAAAATTTTAAAATTCTGCTACGTTCCCCAACACATCATACTTGTTTGCACTTCGTGCCATGCTTATGTGGTGGTTATTTACTATGTTGTGTGCTTCTTTCCGGTGTTGCTGCTTCAGGTTGGTTCCGATAATGTCGTGTTTGTGAGGATCCGTTCGACTTCGTCTGTTTGTCATCTTCATGGACTCGTTCTTCCTCCTTGCGGGATCTCAGGCAAGATGATCATACCCTCGAAATCACTTCTATCTTTGCTTGCTAGTTGCTCGCTCTTTGCTATGCCTATGCTGCGATACCTACCACTTGCTTATCATGCCTCCCATATTGTTGAACCAAGCCTCTAACCCACCTTGTCATAGCAAACCGTTGTTTGGCTATGTTACCGCTTTGCTCAGCCCCTCTTATAGCGTTGTTAGTTGCAGGTGAAGATTGAAGTTTGTTCCTTGTTGGAACATGGAGATGTTGTTCCTTGTTGGGACATGTTTACTTGTTGGGATATCACAATATATCTTATTTAATTAATGCATCTATATACTTGGTAAAGGGTGGAAGGCTCGGCCTTATGCCTGGTGTTTTGTTCCACTCTTGCCGCCCTAGTTTCCGTCATATCGGTGTTATGTTCCCGGATTTTGCGTTCCTTACGCGGTTGGGCTATAATGGGAACCCCTTGACAGTTCGCCTTGAGTAAAACTCCTCCAGCAATGCCCAACATTGGTTTTACCATTCGCCTCCTAGCCTTTTCCTTCCCTTGGGTTCTGCAGACTCAAGGGTCATCTTTATTTTAACCCCCCCCCCCCGGGCCAGTGCTCCTCTAAGTGTTGGTCCGAACTAAGCTGCCTGCGGGGCCACCTCGGGGCAACTTGAGGTTTGGTTTTACTCGTAGCTAGTCTCATCTGAGTGTGCCTTGAGAACGAGATATGTGCAGCTCCTATCGGGATTTGTCGGCACATTCGGGCGGTGTTGCTGGTTTAGTTTTACCTTGTTGAAATGTCTTGTAACCGGGATTCCGAGTCTGATCGGGTCTTCCCGCTAGAAGGAATATCCTTTGTTGACCATGAGAGCTTGTGGTGGGCTAAGTTGGGACACCCCTGCAGGGATTTGAACTTTCGAAAGCCATGCCCGCGGTTATGGGCAGATGAGAATTTGTTAATGTCCGGTTGTAGAAAACCTGAAGTTGACCTTAATTAAAATGCATCAACTGCGTGTGTAACCGTGATGGTCTCTTTCCGGCAGAGTCCGGGAAGTGAACACGGTGTTGGAGTTATGTGACGTAGGTTGTTCTAGGATCACTTCTTGATCATACTTTTATCGACCGTGCTTTGCCTTCTCTTCTCGCTCTCATTTGCGTATGTTAGCCACCATATATGCTAGTCGCTTGCTGCAGCTCCACCTCATACCTTTACCTTACCCATAAGCTTAAATAGTCTTGATCACGAGGGTGCGAGATTGCTGAGTCCCCGTGGCTCACAGATACTTCCAAACCAGTTTGCAGGTGCCGTTGAACCGTGCAGATGACGCAACCAAGATCGAGGAGGAGCTCAATGAAGATCTTGTCCTTTGTGTTGTTCCGTTCTAGTTGATCAGTAGTGGAGCCCAGTTGGGGTTGATCGGGGATCTGTGTAGCATTTGGGGTAGTCTTCTTTTATTTTGGCTCCGTAGTCGGGCCCTGATTGTATTTGGTTGATGTAATGCTTTATTCATGTAATTGTGTGAAGTGGCGATTGTAAGCCAACTATGTATCTCTTTCCCTTATGTATTACATGGGTTGTGTGAAGATTACCTCACTTGCGACATTGCTTTCAATGCGGTTATGCCTCTAAGTCGTGCTTCGACACGTAGGAGATATAGCCGCATCGAGGGCGTTACAATCATCCATTTGCAAAGATATTTCAGTAGGTGTCAACTTATTCAAATCAAGTCTACGATATAGAGAGAGGCATAACACTAACACCGGCTCCAAGATCACATAAAGCAATTTTAACATAGTCTCTTTTAATGGAGCATGGTATAGTTGGTACTCCGGGATCTCCTAGTTTCTTAGGTATTCCACCCTTAAATGTATAATTAGCGAGCATGGTGGAAATTCCAGCTTCCGGTATCTTTCTTTTATTAGAAACAATATCTTTCATGTACTTAGCATAAGGATTCATTTTAAGCATATCAGTCAAACGCATACGCAAGAAGATAGGTCTAATCATTTCAGCAAAGCGCTCAAAATCCTCATCATCCTTTTTCTTGGATGGTTTAGGAGGAAAAGGTATGGGTTTCTAAACCCATGGTTCTCTTTCTTTATCGTGCTTCCTAGCAACAAAGTCTCTCTTATCATAACGTTGATTCTTTGATTGTGGGTTATCAAGATCAACAGCAGGTTCAATCTCTACTTCATTGTCATTACTAGGTTGAGCATCAACATGAACATCATTATTAACATTATCACTAGGTTCATGATCATTACCAGATTGTGTTTCAGCATCAGAAATAGAAATATCATTGGGATTCTCAGGTGTGTCATCAACAGGTTCACTAGAAGCATGCAAAGTCCTATCATTTTTCTTTTTCTTCCTCTTAGAAGGACTAGGTGCATCGATATTATTTCTCTCAGAATCTTGCTCAATTCTCTTAGGATGGCCTCAGGATACAAAGGTTCCTGAGTCATTTTACCACCTCTAGTCATAACTCTAACAACATTATCAATGATTTTTGTATTCGTGCTCAATTAGCGAGCATGGGATTTTTGTATTCGTGCCCCTAGTTGGGTCACGCTCGATGGATTTGCCCCTATTTTTTCAACAATTGCGGTTTTTCCCAGCTCACTTCACTCGCCTTGTGTTTTGCCCTTCCGGGGCGGTTCCAACCAGTGAGCAGTCGCCACGTGGCGGACCGTGATTGGTCGGAACCACCCCGGAAGGGCAAAAACACAAGGCGGGTGAAGTGAGCTGGGCAAAACCGCAATTGTTGAAAAAATAGGGGCAAATTAGTCGAGCGTGACCCAACTAGGGGCACGAATACAATTGTTCCTTAATTCATTGAGCAAATCATTCTGAGCTTTAAGTACTTGTTCTACTTGAGTGGTAACCATAGAAGCATGTTTACTAATAAGTTTTAGTTCACCTTTAACATTAGCCATATAATCACTCAAGTGTTTAATCATATAAGCATTATGTTTCAATTGTCTACTAACATAAGCATTAAAATCTTCTTGCTTAACCATGAAGTTATCAAACTCATCTAAGCATTGGCTAGCAAACTTAGTAGGGGGGATTTCAGCTTTATCATATCTATAGAGAGAATTTACCTTTACTACCTATGTCGAGTTATCAAGACCATGTATTTCTTCAACAGACGGCAAATTAAGACCATGTGTTTCTTCAATAGGAGCTAAATTCTTAACATCTTCATCTTTAATACCCTTTTCTTTCATAGATTTCTTTGCCTCTTGCATATCTTCAGGACTGAGAAATAGAATACCCCTTTTCTTCAGAATTGGCTCAGGAGTTGGTTCAGGAATTGGATCAGGAAGTGTCAATTATTTTCATTAGTCAACATATTATTCAATAGAATTTCAGCTTCATCAACAGTTCTTTCCCTAAAAACACAACCAGCACAACTATCCAGGTGGTCTCTGGAAGCATCAGTTAGTCCATTATAAAAGATATCAAGTATCTCATTTTCTTGAGAGGATGATCAGGCAAAGCATTAAGTAATTGGAGAAGCCTCCCCCAAGCTTGTGGGAGACTCTCTTCTTCAATTTACACAAAATTATATATGTCCCTTAAACAGCTTGTTTCTTATGAGTGGGGAAATATTTAGCAGAGAAGTAATAAATAATATCCTTGGGACTACGCACACAACCAGGATCAAGAGAATTAAACCATATCTTAGCATCACCCTTTAATGAGAATGGAAATAATCTAAGGATATAATAATAGCGAGTTTTCTCATCATTAGTGAATAGGGTGGCTATATCATTTAATTTAGCAAGATGTGCCAGAATAGTTTCAGATTCATAGCCATAGAAAGGATCAGATTCAACCAAAGTAATTATATCAGGATCAATAGAGAAATCATAATCCTTATCAGTAATAAAGATAAGTGAAGTAGCATAAGCAGGATCATATTTCATTCTAGCATTCAGAGGTTTTTCTTTCAGCTTAGCTAATAGTTTCTTAAGATCACTTCTATCATTGCAGGCAAGAAAGTCACTAGCAGTTTCTTCATCCATAACATAACCCTCAGGCACAACAGGCAATTCATATCTAGGGGGAGAATCTTCATCATCACTTTCATCAATATTATCGGTTTCAATAATTTCATTCTCTCTAGCCCTAGCAAATTGTTCATCAAGAAATTCACCAAGTGGCACAGTAGTATCAAGCATAGAAGTAGTTTCATCATAAGTATCATGCATAGCAGAAGTGACATCATCAATAACATGCGACATATCAGAATTAATAGCAGAAGCAGGTTTAGGTGTCGCAAGCTTACTCAAAACAGAAGGTGAATCAAGTGCAGAGCTAGATGGCAGTTCCTTACCCCCCCCCCCTCGTAGTTGAGGGAAAAATCTTGGTTCTTTGATCTTTCAAGTTCTTCATAGTGACCAGCAGATATAAATCCCAAGTGACTCAAAGAATAGAGCTATGCTCCCCGACAACGGTGCCATAAAATAGTCTTGATAACCCACAAGTATAGGGGATCGCAACAGTTTTCGAGGGTAGAGTATTTAACCCAAATTTATTGATTCGACACAAGGGGAGCCAAAGAATATTCTCAAGTATTAGCAGCTGAGTTGTCAATTAAAACACACCTGGAAACTTAATATCTGCAGCAAGGTATTTAGTACCAAAGTAATATGATAATAGTGGTAACGGTAAAGTAAATAAACGAAGAACAATATGTCAAAAGCTCATAGGCATTGGATCAGTGATGGAGAATTATGCCGGATGCGATCGATCATGTAACAATCATAACCTAGGGTGACATCTTTTGTCCTACCCTCCCGTGGCAGCGGGGTCCTATCGGAAACTAAGGGATATTAAGGCATCCTTTTAATAGAGAACCGGACCAAAGCATTAACACATGTGAATACATGAACTCCTCAAACTACGGTCATCACCGGGAGTGGTCCCGACTATTGTCACCTTGGGGTTGCCGGATCATAACACATAGTAGGTGACTATAGACTTGCAAGATAGGATCAAGAACTCTCATATATTGATGAAAACATAATAGTTTCAGATCTGAAATCATGGCACTCGGGCCCTAGTGACAAGCATTAAGCATAGCAAAGTCATAGCAACATCAATCTGAGAACATAGTGGATACTAGGGATCAAACACTAACAAAACTAACTCAATTACATGATAAATCTCATCCAACCCATCACCGTCTAGCAAGCCTACGATGGAATTACTCACGCACGGTGGTGAGCATCATGAAATTGGTGATGGAGGAAGGTTGATGATGACGATGGCGACGGATTCCCCTCTCCGGAGCCTCGAACGGACTCCAGATCTGCCCTCCCGAGAGAGTTTAGGGCTTGGCGGCGGCTCCCTATCGTAAAACACGATGAATCCTTCTCCCTGAATTTTTTCTTCCCAAAAGTGAATATATGGAGTCAGGGTTGAGGTCGGTGGAGCGTCAGGGGGCCCACAAGGCAGGGGCGCGCCCAGGGGGGCAGGCGCGCCCCCCACCCTCGTGGACAGGTGGAGGCCCCCTGACGTGGATCTTCCTTCCAGTATTTTTATATATTCCAAAATAATTCTCCATTGATTTTTAGGTCATTCTGAGAAATTTTATTTCTGCACAAAAATAACACCATGGCAATTCTACTGAAATCAATGTCAGTCTGGGTTAGTTCCATTCAAATCATGCAAGTTAGAGTCCAAAACAAGGGCAAAAGTGTTTGGAAAAGTAGATACGACGGAGACGTATCAAACCTCGCTGAACTAAATACAGCTTTCATTGCTCTGCTGCCAAAAAAGAATGGAGCCACGGAGATGAGCCACTTTAGGCCGACCAGCCTGATACACTCCATTGCAAAGTTGATCGCAAAAGTCCTATCCATGAGGCTGGCTACTCGGCTTCAAGACCTGATCTCCCCCGCACATACTGCGTTTCAGAAAGGAAAATGTTTACACGAAAGCTACCAATACGTATAGGGTTGTGTGAGGGTGCTGCACCGGCAAAGAATGCGGGCTCTGCTATTCAAATTGGATATAGCAAAAGTTTTCGATTCAATCTCTTGGGAATATTTGCTAGAACTGATGGAAAGACTGGGTTTCCCTGCAAGATGGCGAGATTGGATCGCAGTGATGCTCTCGTCAGCCTCCTCATTGGTGTTGCTAAATGGGGAGCCGGGCGACCACTTCTAGCACCTGCAAGGATTAAGACAAGGAGACCCCCTCTCCCCCCTACTCTTTATCCTTGCAATCGACCCGCTTCATCATCTGCTTGCTGCTGCTTTAGACCTTGGGATTTTGGCGCCTTTGCCAGGCTAAGGCCCAAGCTTGCGGGTGAATCTGTATACAGATGACGCGGTCATCTTCGCAAACCCATCAACGCAGGAAGTGGGCAAGCTGATGGAACTGTTGGATAGATTCGGAGAAGCCACTGGGCTAAAACTAAATCAAAGAAAATCCTCCGTTGCCGCAATTCACTGTGAAGGACTGCATTTTCCGGATGTTCTACAGGGCTTCGGTGATCAATTTGTCAGCTTTCCAATAACCTACCTGGGCCTACCAATCACGCCAACTAGGCTCAGAATGGTGCACTTCCAATTCCTCATTGATCGGGTGAAGGCGAGGTTGGTCGGGTGGAAAGGCAAACTGCTTAATCTGGCAGGGAGAAGGGTTCTCGTCAGAAGCATCCTCTCTTCTCTCCCAACATTTGCAATGACAACTCTAAACGTTCCAAAGAAAATCCTGAAAGAAGTGGACAAATCACGACGACGCTTCCTCTGGGCTCAAGACGTAGAACTCTCTAGAGGCAAATGTAAAGTAGCTTGGGACAAGGTATGCACCCCACTAGCTCAAGGAGGCCTTGGACTCCTGGATCTGAAAAAATTCAGCTGGGCTCCGAGAATAAGATGGCAATGTCTAGCTTGGGTACAGCCGGACAAACCTTGGGTTGGCATGCATCCACCTCCTGACGACCAAGATTGGGCGCTATTCGGCAAAGTGACAAGGATCCATATAGGCAACAAGACGAGCTTCTAGAAGGATAACTGGATCGGCGAAGCGCCGCTAGGCATGACCTTCCCTGCTCTGTTCAGTCACGTTCATCGCAAAAACAGGTCAGTTGGGGCCACCATCACCCACGATCAATGGATTATGGACCTGCAACATGGAGACACATCTGCAATAGCACCACAATACCTACGGATGTGGCGGCTGATTGATGAGGCACACATAGCCCTAGTCCCTGGCCAAGAAGATGCGATCACTTGGAAGCTCACGCGCGACACTAGATACACTTGTAGGATCTAGAAGTAGATGTGTCTA
This sequence comes from Triticum aestivum, assembly GCF_018294505.1. NCBI lineage: Eukaryota > Viridiplantae > Streptophyta > Magnoliopsida > Poales > Poaceae > Triticum > Triticum aestivum. Next base: position 179,232,204 of record NC_057812.1, read on the forward strand.
AAGGGGGGGGGGTGATTAGACACTTAGTGCTAAAGTTGCAATCTTTAAGCTTTTTCGGTTTAAGTGGGGTTTATTCACAATTTCAGCACACGCAATACATATCAAGAAAGCATGCAAAGAGTATATGAGCAGCGAAATGTAAATCATGCAACTTGCAAGAATGTAAAGGGAAAGGTTTGGAGAGATTAAACGCACTTGGAGACATGGATGTTTTTCCCGTGGTTCGGATAGGTGGTGCTATCCTACATCCACGTTGATGGAGACTTCAACCCACGAAGGGTAACGGTTATGTGAGTCCACACAGGGCTCCACCCAAGGGCAATGGTTGCGCGAGTCCACACTGGGCTCCACCCACGAAGGGTCCAGGAAGAAGCAACCACCCACAAAGGGTCCACGAAGAAGCAACCTTGTCTATCCCACCATGGCCATTGCCCACGAAGGACTTGCCTCACTAGCGGTAGATCTTCACGAAGTAGGCGATCTCCTTGCCCTTACAAACTCCTTGGTTCAACTCCACAATCTTGTCAGAGGCTCCCAAGTGACACCTAGCCAATCTAGGAGACACCACTCTCCAAGAAGTAACAAATGGTGTGTAGGTAATGAACTTCTTGCTCTTGTGCTTCAAATGATAGTCTCCCCAACACTCAACTCTCTCTCATAGGATTTGGATTTGGTGGAAAGAAGATTTTGAGTGGAAAGCAACTTGGGAAGGCTAGAGATCAAGATTCATATGGTAGGAATGGAATGTCTTGGTCTCAACACATGAGTAGGTGGTTCTCTCTCAGAACATATGAGTTGGAATGGTGTGTGTGTTATGATGGCTCTCTCTCGGAATGAGAAAGAGGTGGAGGGGTATATATAGCCTCCACACAAAATCCAACCGTTACACACAATTTACCAATCTCGGTGGGACCGAATCAGAAAACTCGGTCTGACCGAAATAGTAAACCTAGTGACCGTTAGGAATTTCGGTGGGACTGACATGCAACTCGGTAGGACCGATTCGGTTATGGTTTGGGCATAACGTAATCTCGGTGAGACCGATTACACAAACTCGGTGGGACCAAATTTGGTAATTAGCTAACTAGAGAGTTGGTCAGGCAAACTCGGTGGGACCGATTTGCTCTTTCGGTGAGACCGAGTGGAACTCGGTGAGACCGAAAAGTTACAAAGGGGAAACACTGAGTTTACATTGCATTCTCGGTGAGACCGATTGCATATCTCGGTGGGACCGAGAATATTGCAATAGGTAACAGAGAGTTTGCAATCCCATCTCGGTGAGACCGAGATCCTTATCGGTAGAACCGAATTGCTAGGGTTTGGCAGTGGCTAATGACAAGTGAAACTCGGTGGCGCCGGATAGGAAGAATCGGTAGGACCGAGTTTGGCTTAGGGTTTAGGTCATATGTGGATGTGGGAAAGTAGCTGAGGATTTTGGAGCATATCATTAAGCACATGAAGCAAGAGGCTCATTAAGCAACACCTCATCCCTCCTTGATAGTATTGGCTTTTCCTATGGACTCAATGTGATCTTGGATCACTAAAATGTAAAATGAAGAGTCTTGAGCTTGAAGTTTTAGCCAATCCTTTGTTCTTAGCATCTTGAAGGAGTTCCCACAACCTTTAGTCCATGCCACTCCATTGTTGAACTTACCTGAAACATGCTAGATAGAAATGTTAGTCCAACAAGAGATATGTTGTCATCAATTATCAAAACCACCTAGGGAGCACTTGTGCTTTCAATCTCCCACTTTTTGATAATTGATGGCAACATACATCAAAGCTTTAGATAAAGATATAAAGAACAGCAAGTAAAGCTTTGGAAGGACATGTAGCGAGCATAGGCTCCCCCTACATGTATGCACTCATGTAAATATGAAATATAGAGGCATATGAGAGCATAACCATGACAGAGTAGGCAATGTGTTACATGCATCTTGGCCATATGCATCAGAGCAAAAGATTATCAAGGAAAATACCTTCATGCTCATGAGTCCTTCTTGCAAACAGTATGTACATAAGCAAGAATTCCTCATACTCATGATTTTGATGCATATACTTACCTTGTGGTCTTGAGTTGGCTTAGGATGGAATGAACCTGCACAAACAAGGTTAGATAACACAGGTACATCTACTAGCCAGAGCAAACAAAAGAAACCACAAGAATACCAAGACTGGGATGACATGTAGAGAGTGAGTACAAGGTACCACATTGAATTCAACATGTCCCCAAGAATAAAGATTTATATGCAATGAATTTGACTGATTTCTTTCCCTTAGGTGTCTTGCTCCCCCTGAATCGTACATGGCATATTGGGAGAAGATAGGAAACAGAAAATCAGAGCTGAAAGATATGAATAGAACTTAATTCAAATGAGTTCATATGAACATATCTTTCCCCCAAAAAGACATGTGGCATCTCTCCTCTTGAACATCAAGCATCTGGGATCCTTGAGCATTCTCTCCCCCTTGGAGATTTCTTTCTCCCTCTTAATATATGAGATCCTTGAGTATTCTCTCCCCCTTAGTACTTTCTCCTTTGTAGGTGATAAGCTTTTGATGTGATCTCTCTCTCCTTGATGATAAGCTTTGATGTGATCTCTCTCTCCCCCTTTGACATCAATTTCCAAGAAGGTTTTTCCTGGAATCCGTCGAATAGGTTTGGTCCTTGAGATTCAGTACAAAGCAGGGAATAAAACTGTGATGCTTGTAGAGGACAAGATTCATTGAGTGGAGCTGGATCAGAAGAAATATAGAATGTGTGGCAAACTATTTTTCCTGTTGCGAAATCGGTGGCACCGAGTGGCATGTTTCGGTAGTACCGAAGGGATTCGGTTGGACCGAAAATGGCAATTCGGTGAAACCGAGTTCATCACAGAGAAAAACACTTGTCACCGCAGCTCACTGGTCAACTAAGATCTCACAAAGATTTGCAATGAATTTGATGCAGAAATATGCAGAACAAGAACCAAAAATAAAAAAGAAAAGAGTGAAAGTTTCTAGATGAAGTTTTTGTTTTTGTTTTGTTTGAAAAAGAAGGAAACAAATATGCAAGGGACAAATGCAATAACTCGGAAAAGAACACAAGAGAACTTCATCTAGAATTGGGCGGTGACATAGTTACCTATGTTAGAGTATATTGACTTAGGAGTCAAGTGAGAACACTTGATCATAGGTCATACTCATCGTTTAAGCTCAAAATGGGGTTACCATTTTTCGTTTAAGCATCTTGATGTATTCACATATTGTTGAGTTGCTTTGACTCATGTTTTGGAGTAAAGCTTCTCTAAGATGGAATAACATACCTTGGGTGGTGATGTGGTTCTTGCTCATGTGGTTGAACTTGTGTGGGTGCTCAGGGTTGATGTAGTTCATCAAGAGTTGGGAGCACCACTTGGAGTTTGAGTTCATCTACCTACATGGGTTAGTTCTTGCAAGGAAGAGCACTTGTGTATCCAAAAGCTTAACATAGAATTTGTCAAAGGATATGTTTGAATGGTTTTGTGCTTCCTTGTCTTCAACACTATTGTGTAGAGTCTTGGTCTTGTAGAGACTGCTCAAGATGTGAGTGAGTCGCAATCTCATGGAATTCGAGTCAACCAAGCACCTACATGGGTTAGACAACATGCAAGGTGCAAATATATCCAAGACATAAGATAGTTATCATAAGAGATACATCATGGATTAGTTATAAGCTCATGTCTTGCATGTATCCAATGGAGTTTCTACTCCAAGTTCGAAGCATCAATGATGTTCAATTCTCCTCTCAACCTGCAAAACACTTTCTCATCAAGCGGTTTAGTGAATATATCCGCTAATTGCTTATCGGTGCGAACATGCTTAAGATTGATGTCACCCTTAGCAACATGATCTCGAATGAAATGATGGCGAACTTCAATATGCTTAGTTCGAGACTGTTGTATAGGATTATGACCAATTTTGATAGCACTTTCATTGTCACAAAGCAGTGGAACATGTTTCACATAAATCCCATAATCTTTAAGAGTTTGGGTCATCCAAAGTAATTGAGCACAACATGAACCAGCGGCAATGTATTCCGTTTCGGCGGTGGATAAGGATACCGAGTTTTGTTTCTTGGAAGACCAAGACACAAGAGATCTACCAAGAAATTGACAAGTACCCGAAGTGGACTTTCTATCAACCTTGTCTCCGGCATAATCTGAGTCGGAATAGCCAACAAGATCAAAAGAAGACCTCTTAGGATACCAAATGCCAAAATTTGGTGTATGGATTAAATATCTCACTATCCTTTTCACAGCCTTAAGATGACAATCTTTAGGAGCAGCTTGATATCATGCACACATGCACACACTTAGCATAATATCGGGACGTGAAGCACATAGGTATAACAATGAACCAATCATAGAGCGATAAACCTTTTGATCAACAGGTTCGCCATCTTTGGTCAAATCATTATGTCCACTAGTAGGCATGGGTGTAGACATACCTTTGCATTCTTGCATATTGAACTTCTTGAATAAGTCCTTGGTGTACTTTGTTTGAGAGACAAATGTACCTTCCTTGGTTTGCTTGATTTGTAACCCGAGAAAGAATTTGAGTTCGCTCATCATAGACATCTCAAACTTCTCTCACATTAGCTTTCCAAACTTTTCACTAAAGAGAGGGTTAGTTGAACCAAATATGATGTCATCAACATAAATTTGGCATACAAATAGTTCTCCATTAACCTTTTTAGTAAAAAGAGTAGAATCAATTTTACCAATTTCAAAACCACTTGTAGTAAGGAACTTGGTCAAGCATTTATACCCTGCTCTAGGAGCTTGTTTAAGACCATAAAGAGCTTTGTGAAGTTTGTAAACATGATTTGGTTTCTTAGGATTGACAAAGCCGGGAGGTTGTTTGACATAAACTTCCTCCTCTATTTCTCCATTTAGAAAAGCACTTTTAATGTCCATTTGGTACAAGGTGATATTATGGTGATTAGCATAGGCAAGTAAGATGCGAATGGACTCAAGTCTAGTAACGGGAGCATACGTCTCACCATAGTCCATACCTTCGACTTGTGTGTATCCTTGGGCGACGAGACGTGCTTTGTTGCGGACCACTTGTCCATCTTCATCTTGCTTGTTGCGAAATACCCATTTGGTACCAATGATGTTGTGGTTGTTGTCGGGCTTCTCAACCAATGTCCAAACTTGGTTTCTCTCAAAATTATGTAGCTCTTCATGCATAGCGTTTATCCAATCCGGATCTTCCAATGCTTCTTCAACCTTCATTGGTTCAATGCTAGAGATGAATGAATAGTTTTCACAAAAGTTAGCTAAACGAGTTCTTGAGCGAGTGATTCTCCCGGTTTGTATATCATTGAGGATTTGCTCGACTGGATGATATTTGGCAATTCTTGCTCGAACTCGTGAGAGCTTTTGCTTGGGTCTTCGTTGAACATCTTCTTCATCTTGTTCTTCTTCTTGGCCTTCTTCATTGTTGACGTCGTCGTTCTCTTGTCGTGGTGGAGAAGGAGGTTGTTGATGTTCATCTTGACGTACTTCCTCGTTTTCTTCATCTTGGTGTGTCCCACTTGTGGATGCTTCCGTGTCGATTCTTGGTTCACCTTGTTGTGAAGTAGAAGCTTCCACTTGGACGGATGAAGTACTCTCCTTCACCTCCGTTGGACGAATTTTGCCAATGGACAAGTCTTGAATTGCTTCCGAAGGGTCTTTGTCTCCTACATCAATTGGCAATTTCTCTACTTGCGAGCCATTAGATTCATCAAACTTCACATCTACCGTCTCTTCAACCTTTCGGGTGAAATTGTTGTAGACACGGTAAGTGTGAGAGTTTGAGCCATAACCAAGTAGAACACCTTCATGAGATTTAGGAGCAAACTTTGAACGACGATGCTTATCAAGAATGTAGCACTTTGAGCCGAATACTCGAAAGTATCCAACTTGAGGCTTGTTACCGGTGAGGAGCTCGTATGCCGTCTTGCCGAGTAGCTTGTGAAGATATAAGCGATTTGTTGCGTGACAAGCTGTCTCAACCGCTTCTGCCCAAAAGTGCTTTGGCGTCTTGTATTCATCAAGCATCGTTCTTGCCATTTCGATGAGCGTCCGGTTCTTCCTCTCAACAACTCCATTTTGTTGAGGTGTGTACGTAGCCGAGAACTCGTGTGAAATCCCTTCTTCGTCAAGAAAGGTGTCCACATTTGCGTTCTTGAACTCTGTTCCGTTGTCACTCCGAACCTTCTTGATCTTCACATCAAACTGGTTTTGGGCCTTCCTAGCGAAGTTTCTGAAGATCTTCTGGACCTGCGACTTGTCATTAAGAAAGAACACCCACGTAAATCTTGAAAAATCATCAACTATAACTAGACCAAAAGAATTTCCACCGAGACTCTTGTAGGCGTTGGGACCAAAAAGATCCATGTGAAGCAGCTCGAGTGGCCTCCTTGTGGTCATGATGTTCTTCACGGGATGTCTTCCTCCAACCTGTTTACCTACTTGACAAGCACTGCAAAGTCTACCTTATCAAATATGACATCGTTAACTCCAAGGATATGATTTCCTTTAATAAGCTTGTCAAGGTTTCTCATGCCAACGTGACCTAGTCGTCTATGCCACAACCAACCTTTTGAGGATTTAGCAACAAAGCAAGTTTTAGGTTGTGCCTTTTTAAAGAAATCGACAATGTAAAGATCACCTCTACGCATACCCGTAAAGACCATTTTATGATTGTCTCGACGAAATACTCGGCAATCTACCTCAGTAAATAGGACATTCAAACCGAAATCAGCAAGTCTAGATACTGAAAGTAAGTTGTAGCCAAGAGATTCAACGAGCATGACATTTTGAATGGAACTATCATGTGAGATGGCCACCTTACCAAGGCCAACCACTTTACCCTTTGAATTATCACCGAAGGTGACATATTTTCGAGGGCCGTTGTTTTCAGCAAGTTCACGGAACATCTCTTCATCTCCGGTCATATGATCAGTGCATCCACTATCAAGGACCCATTCCTTTCCTCCTGATTCATATCCCCGAAGATTTGCCATAAGACCAAAATGTCTCATTGCATTATCAAGATCGGAGTCACTATCATTATCATCATAATATTCATGTTCATCATGATCTTGTGACTCATCATTTCCTAGAGAGGGTAATTCATTATATAGATGATCAAAGTGGTTACTTTTATGAATTCTTATGGCTTTGAGTATGATATCATTAATGATTTCAACATCTCCTTTAGCATGCTTAAGATTGGCAAGTTCAAGAAGACATTTACCAAAACTAGGATCACTAAAGTTCATCTTACTCAAGGCAATAGAGTTATGGAGAATTTCATCCAAAGTTTTCAAGGAGTGATTGGGAAACTGTTCCTCAAGAAATTTCCATATCGTATAGGCGCAATTTTGAGTAGGCAAACTAGCAATCAAATCTTTGGGCAAACCTCTAATGATGAGCTCAGTAGTTCTAAGATTGCGAATCATGTCAATATCTTCATCTAGGGTAGGATGCAAGGGATCAATATGGGGTGCACAAGGGCTAGTAATATACTTGTTCAAATGATATTGATTGAAGATTACAAGCATCTCATTTTTCCACTCATGAAAGTACTTTCCATCAAGAATAGGCACTCTATGTCTAAGACTCCCTAAGGTAGAGACATCCATCTTCCTCCAATGGTGATTAAACCAAGGCAATGGAGACCAAAGCTCTGATACCACTTGTAGGATCTAGAAGTAGATGTGTCTAAAGGGGGGGTGATTAGACACTTAGTACTAAAGTTGCAATCTTTGAGCTTTTTCGGTTTAAGTGGGGTTTATTCACAATTTCAGCACACGCAATACATATCAAGCAAGCATGCAAAGAGTATATGAGCAGCGGAATGTAAATCATGCAACTTGCAAGAATGTAAAGGGAAAGGTTTGGAGAGATTAAACGCAATTGGAGACACAGATGTTTTTCCCGTGGTTCGGATAGGTGGTGCTATCCTACATCCACGTTGATGGAGACTTCAACCCACGAAGGGTAACGGTTGCGTGAGTCCACACAAGGCTCCACCCAAGGGCAACGGTTGCGCGAGTCCACATAGGGCTCCACCCACGAAGGGTCCACGAAGAAGCAACCACCCACAAAGGGTCCACGAAGAAGCAACCTTGTCTATCCCACCATGGCCATCGCCCACGAAGGACTTGCCTCACTAGCGGTAGATCTTCACGAAGTAGGCGATCTCCTTGCCCTTACAAACTCCTTGGTTCAACTCCACAATCTTGTCGGAGGCTCCCAAGTGACACCTAGCCAATCTAGGAGACACCACTCTCCAAGAAGTAACAAATGGTGTGTAGGTAATGAACTCCTTGCTCTTGTGCTTCAAATGATAGTCTCCCCAACACTCAACTCTCTCTCATAGGATTTGGATTTGGTGGAAAGAAGATTTTGAGTGGAAAGCAACTTGGGAAGGCTAGAGATCAAGATTCATATGGTAGGAATGGAATGTCTTGGTCTCAACACATGAGTAGGTGGTTCTCTCTCAGAACATATGAGTTGGAATGGTGTGTGTGTTCTGATGGCTCTCTCTCGGAATGAGAAAGAGGTGGAGGGGTATATATAGCCTCCACACAAAATCCAACCGTTACACACAATTTACCAATCTCGGTGGGACCGAATCAGAAAACTCGGTCTGACCGAAATAGTAAACCTAGTGACCGTTAGGAATTTCGGTGGGACTGACATGCAACTCGGTAGGACCGATTCGGTTATGGTTTGGGCATAACGTAATCTCGGTGAGACCGATTACACAAACTCGGTGGGACCAAATTTGGTAATTAGCTAACCAGAGAGTTGGTCAGGCAAACTCGGTGGGACCGATTTGTTCTTTCGGTGAGACCGAGTGGAACTCGGTGAGACCGAAAAGTTACAAAGGGGAAACACTGAGTTTACATTGCATTCTCGGTGGGACCGATTGCATATCTCGGTGGGACCGAGAATATTGCAATAGGTAACAGAGAGTTTGCAATCCCATCTCAGTGAGACCGAGATCCTTATCGGTAGAACCGAATTGCTAGGGTTTGGCAGTGGCTAATGACAAGTGAAACTCGGTGGCGCCGGATAGGAAGAATCGGTAGGACCGAGTTTGGCTTAGGGTTTAGGTCATATGTGGATGTGGGAAAATAGCTGAGGATTTTGGAGCATATCATTAAGCACATGAAGCAAGAGGCTCATTAAGCAACACCTCATCCCTCCTTGATAGTATTGGCTTTTCCTATGGACTCAATGTGATCTTGGATCACTAAAATGTAAAATGAAGAGTCTTGAGCTTGAAGCTTTAGCCAATCCTTTGTTCTTAGCATCTTGAAGGAGTTCCCACAACCTTTAGTCCATGCCACTCCATTGTTGAACTTACCTGAAACATGCTAGATAGAAATGTTAGTCCAACAAGAGATATGTTGTCATCAATTATCAAAACCACCTAGGGAGCACTTGTGCTTTCAACACTTCTAAATCGGCTTACCAGATGCAATGCCTGCAAGATCCCAACACAAACTTCAAATGTTTCATCTGAAAGGTCTGGGCTCCCAACAAGCTCAAGATGTTCATGTGGCTTCTCGTCATGAACCGCCTATGGTGTAACGATAGATTGCAAAGAAGAGGATGGCCCAACGGCTACTCCTGTCCCTTGTGCATCAGCAATTTGGAGACATCTACACATCTGATCTGGAGCTGCAGCTTCTCCCAAGAAGTCTGGAGGAAATGTGCCAGCTTGTTTGGATGCTCTTCGCTCGCGCCAAGGGTGAGACCTCAGCTAAGCTCAGCCCAGAACTGCCAACTCATCATCAGCAAGACTGTAGCTACCAATAGGCGCGGAGTCAGATCAATGATCATCACGATCGCCTGGGAATTATGGAAGGAAAGGAATCACTGCGTCTTCCAGGCAAAAACGCCTCCCGCCGAAGATGTCATCTCAGCAATCAGGAATAACATCGAGCAGTGGAGATTAGCCGGAGGTAAATGCATGGACCCCCCTTTCGGGGACACAATTAGTGAAAATTGTCCGTAAGAAAGGGAGAGCTAGTTGTATTTTTCTTTTTTCATCCATTTGATCACTTGGTCTACATGTTTCCACTGCTTTTTGCTAAATCAATGAAGCCAGTGATCAGCCGGGTCTTTCAAAAAAAATCTGTGAGGATGGATTATACCATTCAAGGAAATTATCAACTCTATACCCCATGAAACATTTTCTTTATCATGTGCACTTAAATTTTACCACAATTTTAACAGTATTATTCACAAATATACCTGCATGTCCTATCTCTTCACGTGGAGACTTGTATTTTCTATTTTCTGAAATATCTATTAAGGACCCTCTTGCATATTACCTTCCAAAAGTATTTATCTAAAATGGTACAACTTTTTATACATGGAAAATACTACTCCCTCTGTAAACTTTTATAAGATAATTTAGATCACTAAACTTTTATAAGATCTCTTAGATCCATAAAGTAGTGATCTAAATTATATTATAAAATTTTACAGAGGGGGTACATTATATAGTTTATGTATTAAGCTAGGAATTTTGTTTGATAATATTTAGGTATTAAACGATTTTCTGGCTTTTTAGTCAAGATAACACAAATTTGAACTACATGCATATGTCAAAAAAAACTACATGTACCTTTTTTCTATAATTTTAAAAAATACATTTATATAATATTGTACATATTTTTCGCTTCTATCTATAAAATGTACTCCCTCCGTTTGAAAATACTTGTCGGAGAAATAGGCCATTTCTTTGATAAGTATTTCTGAACCGAGGGAGTATAAAACAATTCAAATTTATGGCGGCCTTATTTGAACTATATTTGGAACCTTGAATTACACTTATTTATTAACAATAAATTATGTCCTCCTGTCAACATGCATGACAATAACATAAATATATAGATGGAAATGTTATTAATATTCGTATATGGTATCCATATTTTTGCTAGTTTGCATGAATTAGCTATTATTATTGTACAAGCCTAAGGTGTTGCTTTTTTAAATGAGAGGGTTGCTTGGGCTGGTCTCAGTTTGATTATTGGGCCACATGGCCCATTACATGGTACTCCCTCTGTAAACTAATATAAGAGTGTTTAGATAACTAAAGTAGTGATCTAAACGCTCTTATATTAGTTTACAGAGGGAGTACTTAATAATTAACGATCTTCAATCTGTGGCTCATTTACTGCTAAAAAAATTTGTGGCACATTTCATTTCTCAAAAAAAAAAGGTGGAACATTTCATTTCTCAAAAAAAAAGGTGGAACATTTCATGATAGAAAACATTACTCATTTGGGCATGTTGGGCTCACTTTTGATCGGTGCCGAAATTTTCAAAACTGACACAGAATTAGGCCGATCTATTGCCGCCATAAATCTACAGATGTCTTGTGGTAGTTGGGGCCCTTCTAGCCAATCAGCGACATGTTTCCTTTTCTGACATTAAAATATAGTGATATAGGGATCTAAACGCTCTTATATTTTTTTAGGGGGGTATTTTTTTTCATTAACCAAAGCGCAGAGCAGATAACTAGCCACCAAGTCATGCACGAACATAGGTGCGCTGTGTAGCCATATAGCTTGGGGACCAATGACCATCTTCGAGCTATGTTACGCTAGGGCATCGCTACCTTATTACACTGCCTCGACAAGTACTTCATTAACCAACCCGCAACAAAAAATACTTCATTAACCAATGACATGTTGATTCTCAAAGATGCAAATTTTGCATGTCATCAGGGAGTAAGAACTTTGTTTACAACCCTTTTCCCCCGCAAAAAAAGGAAGTAAGAACTTTGTCTACATATGTATATCTCATTTTTAAAATTAATAAAAATATATGCAGCAGAGTCCGATTGCTACCCTAAAAAAACTTTGTTTACATATCGTCTACAGAAATAACATTTTGTGTGCATAAAATAATTTCCAACATTACCAACTGCTTGAGAATGAATAGATTTTTTAATAATCAGAACGAATACTTTGTATATTTTTGCGAGGAGAATTTTTGATCTATTCATCAACTGTTAAGATAGTATAAAAGAACATCAAAAGGAAAAAAATACATTCAAGTCCGTAGAACACCTAGCGGCGACTACAAACACTAAAGCGGGCCGAACAAACTTTGTTCTAGAAAAGAGTCGGGAAGTCGTCATGCTAAGACTCCATAGGACCAGCGCACCAGAACATCAACTACCGCTGATATAAAAAAGTTTAGATAGAAAGGATCCAATCTGTAGACACACAGACACACACGAAAGAAGACCAGATCCATGTGGATCCACGGAAGATAGACGCCACCCAAATCCTACGAGATCCATCGGAGACGAACCCCCCCATGCCCTCCAACGGTGCTAGAAACACCACCTAAACAGGGCCTAGGCGGAGAGGAGCTTATTTCATCTACAAAGTCGCTGCAACCTCACATATCTAAGCAGGACAAACCATAACAAAATTCAAAAAAAACATCAAAAAAGGAGCCGTCGGCAAGGGTCGGAATTTGCCACGTCTTTATGGTCATAAGACCAAAGAGATGTGGTAGACTGCCGACGGGACGCAGAAGAAACCCGCTGGCTGGGTAGAGCGGCCGCCGCTAGGTACTAGTCGCGTGCGTACAATAAACCGATCGATGATGAGAATGAATAGTTGGAGGTACATATTCAATCCGTCAAATTACCAAGCTACTAGATAATTAGCAGTAATAATAGTTTTTTCGAGTGGGAAGCCTCTCGGTGATTTATTGCTTTATCAATAGGGTTACATCGTGTAAAACATAAGGCAATAAAAAGGATGCTGGATCACCCTCCCAACTAAACTCTAACTGATTATCATAAGCGTGTTTTGCAAGCTGATGGGCCACCTGATTAGCGTCCCTAGGACAAAACTCAAAAGAGATACCATCGATCGTCTGGGCTTTCACAAAGCATTCCACCAAGGTTGCAGTATATGGACTGAACATATCGACCTCACCCTTGCATGCATTTATCAATTCCAGTGAGTCAGATTCAACGATAATATTTTTGCACCCCAACCCCTCGAGAAGCTCCAACCCCTTCAACATTTCGAAAGCTTCTGTTGAGGTAGCATCAAGAGTAGAGTTAAATAGACAAGCTGTACCAGCAACCGCTTCACCAACGCTATTTCGCAGGACAATCCCTATTGCACCTGTACCATTATCATGAAATGCACATCCGTATTTAGTTTGTAGCATCCGGGTCTAGGTTTTGTCCAAGATATTTCATGCGGTGCACTGGTGTGAGATGAAACTTCATAATTCGCAGTCAAAGCTTCGATTGCAAAAGCAGTTCTAGGGGGGGGGGGCTGCCACCGATTCCCCCTTAACCATCTCACATCTTTGCCACTATATGTACCAGCATGCAATGACAATCGATTCCTGAAGTCCGACCCCCCCCCCCCAAGATGGGAGATCTCCAGGTAGGATGATACAAAATATACTCCAGAATTACCGAGTCCAATCTGTCCATAGCCAGAGCATTATCAATTAATTCCTTGAGGCCAAGAGCATGCCAAACTTCCCGAGCACGACTACATGTGAATAGAAGGTGGCGAATATCTTTCGGGCCTCCTTTGCAAATCGGACAAATAGGCGCTACAGGAATGTGGCGTGCAGCAAGAATAGCCTTTCCCGGGACAGTGCCATGTAGGGCTTTCCAAACAAAAAATCTAGATTTTACTAGGGACTGAAAGCTTCCATAAAATATCCCATACATGATTCGGGTTTGATGCTCCTTGTCCATTTTCTCCTCTTGTTCTGGTGCCAAACTGGTGCTCTCGTTCTGTGTAATAAGCAGACCGTACCGAGAAAGAGAAAGGACTTTGTTTTATGCCAAACCACAAAGTCCTCCTGCAAGTGTTCACTCAAAGGAATCATGAGAATATTCCGAGCATCAACAGGCATGAAGATCTCTCGAATAAGTGGTTCATCCCAGCAATGAGTATCTTGATCAATTAACTCATCGACATGCCGAAGAAGACACTGACCCCTTCTGGTAATTACTTTCCTGGATGGACATTTTGGAATCTAATGGTCCCCCCAAATATTGATATTACTCCCAGACCCAACTCTCCAAATATGTCCCCTCCTGAAAGTTTGTAAACCTGCAATTATGCTTTGCCAAGTATAAGAGGAGCCCTTCTTAGGGCCAGCATTTAAGAGCTTTCCGCCCGGATAGTATTTTGCTCTTAACACTTTAGCACACAACGAGTATGGTTTGTTCAAAAGCCGCCATGACTGTTTTGCGAGCATGGCCATGTTAGAAGAATACAAATCACGGAATCCCATACCACCTAGCTTCTTCGGGATGCACATTTTCCACCAAGAAAACCAATGCATCTTTTTGTGATCATCTGAATCACCCCACCAGAAGGCAGACATGGCATCATTGATTTCTTTACATAGTTTTTTGGGATCTTGAAAACAACCATGGCAAATATCGGGATTGACTGAATTACTGATTTCAGAAGAATTTCCTTTGCCCCCATAGACAACAACTTCTCCTTCCATCCTTTAAGTATCTCAATGATTCTTTCTAGCACATACACAAAACTCCCACTCTTATCTAGCCCAACCATAGAAGGTAAACCAAGGTACCTCTCAGAAATAGCTTCAGTGTAAATATTCAGTTCAGTGCAAATCTGTGCTTTCACATCGACATCTACATTAGGGCTGAAAAAAAACACTGCACTTCGCTTCACTAATTAGTTGGCCCGAATTTGCACAGTAATCTCTAGTACTTGTCTCAATGAGGTTGCATTAGTCATGCCAGCTTTCATGAGTATAAGGGAATCAACAACAAAAAGTAAATGAGACACTGATGGTGCATTTCTGCACACCCGAATACCTTCAATGCCACGAACCTCCTCCTTTTGAGCCAAAGCACTAGATAAACCCTCTGCACATAGAAGAAACAAATAAGGTGAAACAGGAACCCCTGCTGAAGTCCCTTGCTTGGCACAAACATATATGTCTCTTGGTCATTAAACCTGGCCCTATATTTTACTGATTTTACACAAGCCATCAAAAGCTCAATGAACTCTTCATGAAAACTAAGTCTAGTCATTGTTTTCTCCAGAAAGACCCATTCCACACGGTCATAGACCTTGTGCATATCTAGCTTCACTGCACAATACCCCACTTTTCCTTTCTTCTTATTCTTCATTGTATACATGTTACATGGACTCATAGGCAATAAGAATATTGTCCGTGATTGATCTCCCAGGAACAAAAGTGCTTTGAACAGGTGCAATAATTTCATACTCTTCGTCGAAAGGCAATCATCTTTGAGATGATTTTATACAAAACATTGCATAAATTGATGGGCCTATATTGGGATATATTTTCCAGATTATCCACCTTAGGTATGAGCACTATAGTTGTATCATTCCATCCAGCTGGAATATTCTTTTCATTTGTTGCCTTTAAAACTTCAGACGTAAGAATATCACCTACAATATGCCAACATTTCTTGGAAAAAATAGCATGCGCCTTAGTGTCCCCAATGGAGAACAGAGCCTTTTTAACAGAGCAGTAAGTTACTGGAGTACTATTCCATAAAAATGGTAATTGGAGTACTAGTTAACCGATCAGCATGTGAAGCAGCATGTCGTTGCACGCGTCCATGGCGCCGGGCAGGCACCAGTGTAGGCAGTCACGGGACACCCAGAACTTCTCCGGCTCCCACAGCCGGTACTTGCTCGGGTGGGCGTCCGGCCGCAGCGCCATGGCCTCCGTCGCGTCCATCAGCAGCATCCTCACCCCTTTCCCTCTCGCCGCAGCCTCTGCCGCCGCGAACTCCTCCACCTGTATCCGGCGCATCTCCTTCTGCTCCTCGTCCATCTCCCACTGACCACGCCGGAGAGGCCGCGTCCGGACGCAGTCGCCGTCCTCGCTCCGCGTCCCGTTCTCGTAGTGCGACGGCGAGATCGTCCGCACGATGACCGTCCGGGAGCGGCCGCCCGGCGCGCCCACGGCCGCGCGGAGCGCGCTCCGGAACGCCAGCCGCAGGGAGTACCGGAGCGTGAGGTCGGTGATGTTAGGAGCGAGGCAGCCGCTGCACCCGACGAGACGGCCGCGCTCGTAGAACACGGACGGCCGGTAGAACCAGCTGCCGGCGGAGACGACGATGTAGTCGAACATGCCGGCGTGGGCCGCCCATCCAGCGTCCGGCTCGTCTAGGTGGAGGCTCCACAGGCCGGCCCCGCTACGCGCCGGGCCGTCCCGGTCGGTCTCGACGGCGCGGACGAGGAACGGCGACCAGAAGTCGGCGACGGCGAAGCCGTGGCGCTCGTAGCGGTAGACGTATCCCGCTTTGGTCCACGGCACGGGCCGCTCGGCCCGCGCCAGGAGGCACACGAGCGAGTGCATCTGGTTCCTGGCGAGCGAGTCGCCGACGAACGCCACGGATTTGCCCCTCATGGCGCCGAGGAAGCGCGCCGCGTCGAAGCGGGGCAGCTCGCACCCGTCCGGCCGCCACCGCCACCGCACGAACCCGAGGTCCGGCTTGCCGTACCGCATGCAGTCGTAGTGGCCGTGGATCACGGGGCACGTCTCGTTGGTGTATCGCGGCGCGCCCGGGTCGGGCACCCACTCGCCCTTGAATATGTCGCAGGACCCGTTGACGCCTCGTCCATGGCCGGTCATGCTCGGGAGAAACGGCGGCATCAGCGGCACGCGGCCGGGCAGGCTCATCGCCGCGAGGACCACAAGGCACGTCGTGAGGACGGCGGCGGGGAGCACACAGTGCCAGTGGCGGCTGTGATGGGCAATCGCCGGGAGCTTGACTCCATGAAACTCCATCGGTGTTAACACACGAACTACGAATCATGAGCGTTATGTTTATGATGTGTAGTATGAATCAGTATATTTATACGGATTCTTCTTTTGTGCTGCTTCATGAACATTCATCAGTGTCAGGTGGAAGTGGCACGTCGATGCGATACCATTGACAACGAAGGCGGTGGTGACTAGTTAGCGCTGCACGGTACGTAATTGGCATGCAGCTTACACTTGTGATGGTGGATTCCACGTGACCTCGAGTGCTAAACAGGTGCGCCTGTACGAGGCCATGAGCACTGGCCGAACTGTAAACTGAGCTAGCGGTAGAGCTCCATTCTTTTTGACTGGCGTGTCGAGATGTAGGAACGGAAGTCGCCCACCATTCCAGACATTCGAGAATGAGCATTTTATTTCCAGATCTGTCACGCATATTCGTCTCCTACCTATCTTTAGGAGACGCCTCTGGTCCTCCAAACCTTGTATTTAATATATATTTGCCTTGAAGACTTAATAATACATCCATCATATTCCGCAACAATCCCTCTTTCTTCCTTCTAACAGTATCAGGCTAACCGATCCAACCATAGCCGCCGCCCGCTGCTTTGGCTCCGCGCAGCCCTCAGGATGGCCGACCTCCATGACTGTTGCCGGGGGTTGCGCCGCCCGTACCTATGGTTCGTCCGCCGGTCATGTTGACCGGCTGTCCTAGAGAGTCTTTTTTTTCGAGCCCTTGCTTCGGGTTTTTTTGCTCTCTCGCCGGTCGTTTTCATCGGCGTTTTCTTTTTGCTTTGTCGATCTATGCTTGATCGGTTTGCGTTGCCCACCGCCGCCGTCGACCCCCGCGCCTCTACTCCGACATTAGCATCGACTACACCGGCCGCTTCATCATCAACCGCACGGCAAGGCTGGACGCGCCGCCCAAGGGACACCTTCATGCCTCACTGCCGGCCGCTCGCCCGCACGTTCTTCATCGCCTGTCCGTCTTCGTCGCCATCACCCGGGACATCACCGACAACGTCGCCATCGACTTTGATATGTGCGTCGTCCTAGCCATGGCACATACAGCGGCGCCGTCGGTCTGATCAGCCGATCACGCACCTGTCTTCGCCAAGCCCGTCCCCGAGCACGCGCCTACTGTCGATCGAGCCACAGGTTGATGTCGCGTCGTCCCTTCGGACTATCGCATCGCCGCTTGTGGTCGTCCCGTCGGCTGCCCCGACCCACGCATCGCCCCGCCGACGCCCCTTTGGGCTGTCGCGTCGCAGCCCGCGGCCCACGCCGCCGCCCCGAGATCCTCTCGCTGGCTACCTCTGTAGCCCGCCGCCGCCTCTGCGTTATCCGTTAGGGCTATCGCGCCGCGGGCCGCCTCCCCTCGGGCCATCGCCCCGGCTAGTGGTTCTCCATGCGTGGCTGCCCCGATCTGTGGGCCGCCGCTACACCGCCAATTCGGGCTGTAGCGCTGCGGCATGCAGTCACCGCCGCCGCCCGAGTCCGTCCCCGCGGTTGCACCGACCTGCGAGCCGCCGCTACACCACCTCTTCGGGCTATAGCGCTGCGCAACTCGGTCCCCGCCGACGCCTCGAGGTCTTCCCACCGTCGCCCCGACCTGCCAGCTGCCGCTGCGTCGCCCCTTCGGGCCGTAGCGTCACGGCCCGCGGTCCACTCCGTCGTCCGCGCGCGTCGACTTCCCATGGTATGCGCCGCGCCGCCTCCCTTGGCGCGGGAACGCCACCATCCGCGCCATTCTTCGTCACACTGTCGGGTTCCTCACCTACTTCGAGCACCGCCACCACCGCCTTCAGGCCGCTGTCGCTGCTCTTCTTTGGCCGCCGCCGCCGCTATCCCTGTAGCCGCCCCCCCGTCCACCCCCTTCGTCTTCGTCCAAGCACCAGCCCATTGCCAGTCGTCGTCGTCATCTACTCCGACAACCGCATGGGACATCGGCACCGCGTCGATTGGCGCCGCAACTTTCGTCGAGTCCTTCTTTCCTGGCCCCTCCGACTTCTCCGACATGGCGTACATCTCGTGCAGGTCCCTCATCTACACATGCCCGGCGCTGGCAACACCGATGCGTGCCTTCGTCCACGACGTGTCCCGGGGCCTGGCAAGCTTGGTGCAACGCTTCATCAACTTCGACTTCGTCCGTCTACGCATGCCCGATGCCGGCAACACCAATGCGTGCCTTCGTCGACGATGTGTTCCCGGGCTTGGCAAACCCGGCGCGACGCGTCGTCTACACCATTCTCCTTCCTGGCGCACCACTTCTTTGACACCACTGCGCCCATGAATAACTCGGCGTCTCCTTGCGCCCGCGGCTCCACGGTGACTCCCTCGACACCGGCTACCCCGACTCGATATCGACCATGGCGTTCTTTGCACGGATACCTTGACCACGGCTACACCACCCTACGCTCTCGGCTACATCGACATCGGTACAAAGGGTTATCATCCGCTTGAGCAACCCGTCTGCTTCCTCTACAGTCAACGCGTCCCTGACACGACACCGTCCACGACGACGTTCCCGCTAGGATTGCGGGGCGATGTCGGTCCGTCGGCTGCTATTCTCTCTAGTCAGACCGTCTGCGTCGCTCCTATTGTTTGCAACGCTACCGCTATGACTGTGGGGGGATGTTAGAGATATATTTGGGTTACATATGTTTGGTAGTCTAGGATTTGTAATTCGTCTCCTACCTTATCTCTAGGAGAGGCGTCTTGCGCTCCAAGCCTTGTACTCAATATATACTCGCCCTCGAGGCTCAATAATACATCCATCTATTGGGGAACGTAGTAATTTCAAAAAAAATTCCTACGCACACGCAAGATCATGGTGATGCATAGCAACGAGAGGGGAGAGTGTTGTCCACGTACCCTCGTAGACCGAAAGCGGAAGCTTTATCACAACGCGGTTGATGTAGTCTTACATCTTCACGATCCCGACCGATCAAGTACCGAACGCACGGCACCTCCGAGTTCAGCACACGTTCAGCCCGATGACATCCCTCGAACTCCGATCCAGCTGAGTGTTGAGGGAGAGTTTCGTCAGCACGATGGCGTGGTGACGATGTTGATGTTCTACCGATGCAGGGCTTCGCCTAAGCACCACTACAATATTATCGAGGTGGACTATGGTGGAGGGGGGCACCGCACACGGCTAAGAGATCAAACAGATCAATTGTTGTCTCTTTGGGGTGCCCCCTGCCCCTGTATATAAAGGAGTGGAGGAGGGGGAGGGCCGGCCCTCTCTATGGCGCGCCCTAGGGGAGTCGTACTCCCACCGGGAGTAGGATTCCCCCTTTCCTAGTAGAACTAGGAGCCCTTCCAAGTAGTAGGAGTGGGAGGGAAGGAAAGGGAAGGGAAAAGGAGAAGGAAGGAAGGGGGCGCCCCCCCTCCCTAGTCCAATTCGGACCAGCCCATGGGGAGGGGTGCGGCCACCCTTTGAGGCCTTTCTCTCCTTTCCCGTATGGCCCATTAAGGCCCAATACAGATTCCCGTAACTCCCCGGTACTTCCGAAAATACCCGAATCACTCGGAACCTTTCCGATGTCCGAATATAGTCGTCCAATATATCGATCTTTATGTCTCGACCATTTTGAGACTCCTCGTCATGTCCCCGATCTCATCCGGGACTCCGAACTCCTTCGGTACATCAAAACACATAAACTCATAATATAATCGTCACCGAAACTTTAAGCGTGCAGACCCTACGGGTTCGAGAACTATGTAGACATGACCGAGAAACGTCTTCGGTCAATAACCAATAGCGGAACCTGGATGCTCATATTGGTTCCCACATATTCTACGAAGATCTTTATCGGTCAGACCGCATAACAATATACGTTGTTCCCTTTGTCATTGG
Source organism: Triticum aestivum (assembly GCF_018294505.1). Lineage (NCBI taxonomy): Eukaryota > Viridiplantae > Streptophyta > Magnoliopsida > Poales > Poaceae > Triticum > Triticum aestivum. The sequence goes on from NC_057812.1 coordinate 179,252,880, forward strand.
TATGTTACTTGCCCGAGATTCGATCGTCGGTATCTTAATACCTAGTTCAATCTCGTTACCGGCAAGTCTCTTGACTCGTTCTGTAATACATCATTCCACAACTAACTCATTAGATGCAATGCTTGCAAGGCTTTAAGTGATGTGCATTACCGAGAGGGCCCAGAGATACCTCTCCGACAATCGGAGTGACAAATCCTAATCTCGAAATACGCCAACCCAACAAGTACCTTCGGAGACACCTGTAGAGCATCTTTATAATCACCCAGTTACGTTGTGACGTTTGGTAGCACACAAAGTGTTCCTCCGGTAAACGGGAGTTGCATAATCTCATAGTCATAGGAACATGTATAAGTCATGAAGAAAGCAATAGCAACATATTAAACGATCAAGTGCTAAGCTAACGAAATGGGTCAAGTCAATAACATCATTCTCTTAATGATGTGATCCCGTCAATTAAATGGCAACTCGTGTCTATGGCTAGGAAACATAACCATCTTTGATCAACGAGCTAGTCAAGTAGAGGCATACTAGTGACACTCTGTTTGTCTATGTATTCACACATGTATCCTGTTTCTGGTTAATACAATTCTAGCATGAATAATTAACATTTATCATGAAATAAGGAAATAAATAATAACTTTATTATTGCCTCTAGGGCATATTTCCTTCAGTCTCCCACTTGCACTAGAGTCAATAATCTAGTTCACGTCGCCATGTGATTTAACATCAATGGTTCACATCACCATGTGATTAACACCCATAGTTCACATCGTCATGTGACCAACACCCAAAGGGTTTACTAGAGCCAATAATCTAGTTCACATCGCTATGTGATTAACACCCAAAGAGTACTAAGGTGTGATCATGTTTTGCTTGTGAGAGAAGTTTAGTCAACAAGTCTTCCACATATAGATCCGTATGTATTTTGCAAATTTCTATGTCAACAATGCTCTACATAGAGCTACTCTAGCTAATTGCTCCCACTTTCAATATGTATCCAGATTGAGACTTAGAGTCATCTAGATCAGTGTCAAAACTTGCATCGACATAACCCTTTACGACGAACCTTTGTCTCACCTCCATAATCGAGAAACATATCCTTATTCCACTAAGGATAATTTTGACCGATGTCCAGTGATCTACTCCTAGATCACTATTGTACTCCCTTGCCAAACTCAGTAGTAGGGTATACAATAGATCTGGTACACAACATGGCATACTTTATAGAACCTATGGCTGAGGCATAGGGAATGACTTTCATTCTCTTTCTATCTTCTGCCATGGTCGGGCTTTGAGTCTTACTCAATTTCACACCTTGTAACACAGGCAAGAACTCTTTCTTTGACTGTTCCATTTTGAACTACTTCAAAATCTTGTCAAGGTATGTACTCATTGAAAAAACTTATCAAGCATCTTGATCTATCTCTATAGATCTTGATGCTCAATATGTAAGCAGCTTCACCGAGGTCCTTCTTTGAAAAACTCCTTTCAGATACTCCTTTATGCTTTGCAGAATAATTCTACATTATCTCCAATCAACAATATGTCATTCACATATACTTATTAGAAATGTTGTAGTGCTCCCACTCACTTTCTTGTAAATACAGGCTTCATTGCAAGTCTGTATAAAGCTATATGCTTTGATCAACTTATCAAAGCGTATATTCCAACTCCGAGATGCTTGCACCAGTCCATAGATGGATCGCTGGAGCTTGCATATTTTGTTAGCACCTTTAGGATTGACAAAACTTTCTTATTGCATCATATACAACTCTTCTTTAATAAATCCCTTAAGGAATGCAGTTTTGTTTATCCACTTGCCAGATTTCATAAAATGCGGCAATTGCTAACATGATTTGGACAGACTTAAGCATAGATACGAGTGAGAAACTCTCATCGTAGTCAACACCTTGAATTTGTCGAAAACCTTTTTGCGACAATTCTAGCTTTTGTAGATAGTGACATTACTATCAGCGTCCGTCTTCCTCTTGAAGATCCATTTAATATCAATGGCTTGCCGATCAATGGGTAAGTCAATCAAACTCCATACTTTGTTCTCATACATGGATCTCATCTCAGATTTCATGGCCTCAAGCCTTTTCGCGGAATCTGGGCTCATCATTGCTTCCTCATAGTTCGTAGGCTCGTCATGGTCAAGTAACATGACCCCCAGAACAGGATTACCGTACCACTCTGGTGCGGATCTCACTCTGGTTTACCTACGAGGTTCGCTAGTAACTTGATCTGAAGTTACATGATCATCATCATTAGCTTCCTCACTAATTGGTGTAGGAATCACAACAACAAATTTCTGCGATGAACTACTTTCCAATAAGGGAGAAGGTACAATTACCTTATCAAGTTCTACTTTCCTCCCACTCACTTCTTTCGAGAGAAACTCCTTCTCTAGAAAGGATCCATTCTTAGCAACGAATGTCTTGCCTTTCGGATCTGTGATAGAAGGTGTACCCAACTTTCTCCTTTGGGTATCCTATGAAGACAGATTTCTCTGATTTGGGTTTGAGCTTATCAGGATAAAACCTTTTCATATAAGCATCACAACCCCAAACTTTAAGAAATGACAACTTTGGTTTGTTGCCAAACCATAGTTCAGATTGTGTCGTCTCAACGGACTTAGATGGTGCCCTTTTTAACGTGAATGCAGCTGTCTTTAATGCATAACCCCAAAACGATAGTGGTAAACCGGTAAGAAACATCATAGATTGCACTATATCTAATAAAGTACGGTTATGATGTTCGGACACACCATTACGCTGTGGTGTTCTGGGTGGCGTGAGTACTGAAACTATTTCACATTGTTTTAAGTGAAGACCAAACTCATAAGTCAAATACTCTTCTCCACGATCAGATCATAGAAACTTTATTTTCTTGTTAGGATGATTTTCTACTTCACTCTGAAGTTTTTGAACTTTTCAAATGTTTCAGACTTATGTTTGATCAAGTAGATATACCCATATCTGCTCAAATCATCTGTGAAGGTCAAAAAATAACGATACCCACCGCGAGCCTCAACATTCATCGGACTGCATACATCAGTATGTATTATTTCCAATAAGTCAGTTGCTTGCTCCATTGTTCCGGAGAACGGAGTCTTAGTCATCTTGCCCATGAGGCACGGTTCACAAGCATCAACTGATTCATAATCAAGTGATTCCAAAAGCCCATCAGCATGGATTTTCTTCATGCGCTTTACACCAATATGACCTAAACGGCAGTGCAACAAATAAGTTGCACTATCATTATTGACTTTGCATCTTTTGGCTTCAATATTATGAAAATGTGTATCACCACGATCGAGATCCAACAAACCATTTTCATTGGGTGTATGACCATAGAAGGTTTTATTCATGTAAACAGAACAACAATTATTCTCTAACTTACATGAATAACCGTATTGCAATAAACATGATCTAATCATATTTATGCTCAACGCAAACACCAAATAACATTTATTTAGGTTCAACACTAATCCCGAAAGTATAGGGAGTGTGCGATGATGATCATATCAATCTTGGAACCACTTCCAACACACATCGTCACTTCACCCTTAACTAGTCTTTGTTTATTTTGCAACTCCCATTTCGAGTTACTACTCTTAGCAACTGAACCAGTATCAAATACCGAGGGGTTGCTACGAACACTAGTAAAATACACATCAACAATCTGTATATCAAATATACCTTTGTTCACTTTTCCATCCTTCTTATCCGCCAAATACTTGGGGCAGTTTCGCTTCCAGTGACCAGTCCCTTTGCAGTAGAAGCACTTAGTCTCAGGCTTAGGACCAGACTTGGGCTTCTTCACTTGAGCAGCAACTTGCTTGCCGTTCTTCTTGAAGTTCCCTTTCTTTCCCTTTGCCCTTTTCTTGAAACTAGTGGTCTTGTTTACCATCAACACTTGATATTTTTCTTGATTTCTACCTTCGTTGATTTCAGCATTACGAAGAGCTTGGGAATCGTTTCCGTTATTCCTTGCATATCATAGTTCATCACGAAGTTCTACTAACTTGGTGATGGTGACTAGAGAATTCTGTCAATCACTATCTTATCTGGAAGATTAACTCCCACTTGATTCAAGCGATTGTAGTACCCACACAATTTGAGCACATGCTCACTGCTTGAGCTATTCTCCTCCATCTTTTAGCTATAGAGCTTGTTGGAGACTTCATATCTCTCAACTCAGGTATTTTCTAGAAATATTAACTTCAACTCCTGGAACATCTCATATGGTCCATGACGTTCAAAACGTCTTTGAAGTCCCGATTCTAAGCCGTTTAAGCATGGTGCACTAAACTATCAAGTAGTCATCATATTGAGCTAGCCAAACATTCATAACGTCTGCATCTGCTCCTGCAATAGGTCTGTCACCTAGCGGTGCATTAAGGACATAATTCTTCTGTGCAGCAATGAGGATAATCCTCAAATCACGGATCTGATCCGCATCATTGCTACTAACATCTTTCAACTTAATTTTCTCTAGGAACATATCAAAAATAAAACAGGGGAGCTAAACACGAGCTATTGATCTACAACATAGATATGCTAATACCACCAGGACTAAGTTCATGATAAATTTAAGTTCAATTAATCATAATACTTAAGAACTCCCACTTATATAGACATCCCTCTAATCCTCTAAGTGATCACGTGATCCAAATCAACTAAACCATGTCCGATCATCACGTGAGATGGAGTAGTTTCAATAGTGAACATCACTATGTTGATCATATCTACTATATTATTCACGCTCGACCTTTCAGTCTCAGTGTTCCCAGGCCATATCTGTTATATGCTAGGCTCGTCAAGTTTAACCTAAGTATTCCGCGTGCGCAACTGTTTTGCACCCGTTGTATTTTAACGTAGAGCCTATCACACCCGATCATCACGTGGTGTCTCAGCACGAAGAACTTTCGCAACGGTGCATACTCAGGGAGAACACTTATACTTTGATAATTTAGTGAGGGATCATCTTATAATGCTACCGTCAATCATAGCAAAATAAGATGTATAAAAGATAAACATCACATGCAATCAAAATATGTGACATGATATGGCCATCATCATCTTGTGCCTTTGATCTCCATCTCCAAAGCATCGTCATGATCTCCATCGTCACCAGCATGACACCATGATCTCCATCATCTTGATCTATATCAATGTGTCGTCACATGGTCGTCTCGCCAACTATTGCTCTTGCAACTATTGCTATCGCATAGCGATAAAGTAAAGCAATTATTTGGCGCTTGCATCTTATGCAATAAAGAGACAACCATAAGGCTTCTGCCAGTTGCTGATAACTTCAACAAAACATGATCATCTTATACAAAAACTTATAACTCATCACGTCTTAACCATATCACATCACAACATGCCCTGCAAAAACAAGTTAGACGTCCTCTACTTTGTTGTTGCAAGTTTTACGTGGCTGCTACGGGCTGAGCAAGAACCGTTCTTACCTACGCATCAAAACCACAATGATAGTTTGTCAAGTTGGTGTTGTTTTAACCTTCACAAGGACCGGGCGTAGCCACACTCGGTTCAACTAAAGTTGGAGAAACTGACACCCGCTAGTCACCTGTGTGCATAGCACGGCGGTAAAACCAGTCTCGCGTAAGCATACGCGTAATGTCGGTCCGGGCCGCTTCATCCAACAATACCGCCGAACCAAAGTGTGACATGCTGGTAAGCAGTATGACTAATATCACCCACAACTCACTTGTGTTCTACTCATGCATATTACATCTACGCATAAAACCTGGCTCGGATGCCACTGTTGGCGAACGTAGTAATTTCAAAAAAATTCCTACGCACACGCAAGATCATGGTGATGCATAGCAACGAGAGGGGAGAGTGTTGTCCACGTACCCTCGTAGACCGAAAGCGGAAGCGCTATCACAACGCGGTTGATGTAGTCGTACGTCTTCACGATTCGACCGATCAAGTACCGAACGCACGGCACCTCCGAGTTCAGCACACGTTCAGCCCGATGACATCCCTCGAACTCCGATCCAGCCGAGTGTTGAGGGAGAGTTTCGTCAGCACGACGGTGTGGTGACGATGTTGATGTTCTACCGATGCAGGGCTTCGCCTAAGCACCGCTATAATATTATCGAGGGGGACTATGGTGGAGGGGGGCACCGCACATGGCTAAGAGATCAAACAGATCAATTGTTGTCTCTTTGGGGTGCGCCCTGCCCCCGTATATAAAGGAGTGGAGGAGGGGGAGAGCTGGCCCTCTCTATGGCGCGCCCTAGGGGAGTCCTACTCCCACCGGGAGTAGGATTCCCCCTTTCCTAGTAGAACTAGGAGCCCTTCCAAGTAGTAGGAGTAGGAGGGAAGGAAAGGGAAGGGAAAAGGAGAAGGAAGGAAGGGGGCGCCCCCCTCCCTAGTCCAATTCGGACCAGCCCATGGGGAGGGATGCGGCCACCCTTTGAGGCCTTTCTCTCCTTTCTCGTATGGCCCATTAAGGCCCAATACAAATTCCCGTAACTCCCCGGTACTCCCGAAAATACCCGAATCACTCGGAACCTTTCCGATGTCCGAATATAGTCGTCCAATATATCGATCTTTATGTCTCGACCATTTTGAGACTCCTCGTCATGTATCCGATATCATCCGGGACTCCGAACTCCTTCGGTACATCAAAAAACATAAACTCATAATATAACCGTCATCGAAACTTTAAGTGTGCGGACCCTACGGGTTCGAGAACTATGTAGACATGACCGAGACACGTCTGCGGTCAATAACCAATAGCGGAACCTGGATGCTCATATTGGCTCCCACATATTCTACGAAGATCTTTATCGGTCAGACCACATAACAACATACGTTGTTCCCTTTGTCATTGGTATGTTACTTGCTCGAGATTCGATCGTCGGTATCTTAATACCTAGTTCAATCTCGTTACCGGCAAGTCTCTTTACTCGTTCCGTAATACATCATTCCGCAACTAACTCATTAGTTGCAATGCTTGCAAGGCTTTAAGTGATTTGCATTACCGAGAGGGCCCAGAGATACCTCTCCGACAATCGGAGTGAGAAATCCTAATCTCAAAATACGCCAACCCAACAAGTACCTTCGGAGACACCTGTAGAGCACCTTTATAATTACCCAGTTACGTTGTGACGTTTGGTAGCACACAAAGTGTTCCTCCGGTAAACGGGAGTTGCATAATCTCATAGTCATAGGAACATGTATAAGTCATGAAGAAAGCAATAGCAACATATTAAACGATCAAGTGCTAAGCTAACGAAATGGGTCAAGTCAATAACATCATTCTCTTAATGATGTGATCCCGTTAATCAAATGGCAACTCGTGTCTATGGCTAGGAAACATAACCATCTTTGATCAACGAGCTAGTCAAGTAGAGGCATACTAGTGACACTCTGTTTGTCTATGTATTCACACATGTATCATGTTTCCGGTTAATACAATTCTAGCATGAATAATAAACATTTATCATGAAATAAGGAAATAAATAATAACTTTATTATTGCCTCTAGGGCATATTTCCTTCACCATCATATTCCGCAACAATCCCTCTCTCTTCCTTCTAACATTTTCCAACGCTGTCTCAATCTAGGCCAATGGCGTAGGATACTTCATGCTAGACTCCTTTTTTCTTGGATGAAATATGTATTACTTGACTCAGAAGTTTGATTTCAAAAGATTCATACAATCAACTGTAGCTAGCTCCACTACTTCTAAAGGTACAAACCAATCCAAAGTCATATTTCTACCTTCTCTACGGGCAAACTTAGCTAGACTATCACTATATTTATTTTGAGTAGGGTTGATATGAATAATACATGATTCACGAATACCCATAAGATGTTTAATTTCCTTAATGATTTAAGAGTAGACCAACTTGTCCATATCCTTAGCTTGAATCAACTTGACTGCAACAATAGAGTGCATCTGCAACTTCATGTTGAACTCCATTAGTGTAACTCGCCAACTCCCTTTGTCACTACTAAGAGTATCTGTAACCGATCTCTTATAATTTAGAGAAGAAAACGGCCGAGTATCCTTTAGAAAAGTATATTTGCTCCTCTAAAAAACTGTCATTTCTAATCGAACCTCTAAATTTAACTCCTTAAACAAAATAAACATAAATTCGGTGCAAATTAGATTCAAACTTGATTCCTTCACTGTTCATGTGAGCTCAAGTGAACAGTAAAATAAAAGAAATCTTTAAAAAAATAGCAAAGCATTGACAAATGTTTTGACTACTTGCAAAGTTTCAACATCGGACGCCATTCATGGAAAACGTAGCAAAAGATCGATGCTCCAAAAGTGTTATTTCTAAAAGCATTTTAGAACATTGTTTTTTTGCCATGTCTTCTATGAATTTCATTTCGTGATGAAACTTTGCAACCAATGAAAACATTTATCAAGGTTTGCTATAAAAATCATTATTCTTTATTAATTCTTTTGTTCTGTTTTACAGTTTACTTGAGCTCACCTTCATTGTTAAGGAAATAGGTAACTGGCAACTGCTCGGACGACTTTAATCGGTGAATCGGCCTATTAAGTGGATTAATCGGTCGACCATTACTCGGTAGTTTAACTAGCAATTTCCAACATATATCATGTTTTTTTATGTATTATACCATACTCTCATGCTCTTAGCTATGTAATATACTAAAATATGCTACTATTTGGCCGTACCCTAGTTATTGAGGAGCAAGAGGGGGTGGTAGGGGTTACAGGGGAAAATTTTGGGCTCTGTTTGCCCACAATTAATGGGTCAACAACAATTAATTGGCCTAACAACCGATTAATCGGTCTAGTAGGCCAATTAATCGGCTTGACAAGTTAACACAACGAATATGTGTTATTCGATTCGGTCACCCTACGAGTCACCTTAGCATGAACGCACAAAAGCACTTTCAATAAAAATGAAGCAATCATAAGGCTCGATGGCATCAAACAGGAGAAACAAGCCTAGCCTATGAAATAAAAAGGAAAAAAGTCACCTTCTTTTTCTAGAATCTGTAAAAGGGTAACCGAGAAAGGCTGCTCTAGGCGCTCCCTACTCGGGCCACTAGGCTGCATTGCCTACACGACACACTACATGAACAGCCGGAATGCTCAGAGCATCTCCAGCCGTTCGGCCCCCAGGAGCTAGAAATAGCGCTGCCCAGGGGGTGAACCGGCGATAATTTGGGCGTGGGGGCGATCAGGTTCCCAGCCGCCGCCCCAGGTCGCCCCCAGGCGATGTTTTCTAAAGGTTTTTAAAAACATAGTCGGGCAAAATTTGGGTAAACACGACACAGATTCGGTGATATGTAGGTGTTCCATCATATTTTTACATATTGAAAACATAACCTAAAAGAAAAAAGTACTGCTATCACGCCACCGCCGCCCGCGCGCGCCTATAGGCCGAAGAGATTGCTGAAGGTGTCGTAGTCGCCGCAGTCATCGTCCTCCTTCTCCTTCTTGAGGGAGTCCTGGACTAAGGGGTCCTTGGGCATCTGGCCTATTAGGCATGGGTCGGACTGATGGGCTGTGAAGATACAAAGACTGAAGACTCTACCCGTGTCCGGATGGGACTCACCTTGGCGTGGAAGGCAAGCTTGGCATCTGAATATGAAGAGTCCTTTCTCTGTAACCGACCTTATGTAACCCTAGATCCTTCCGGTGTCTATATAAACTGGAGGGCTAGGTCCGTAGATACATCCTCATAATCATAGTCAGACAGGCTAGACTTTTAGGGTATAGCCATTACGATCTCGTGGTAGATCAACTCTTGTAATACTCATATTCATCAAGATCAATCAAGCAGGAAGTAGGTTATTACCTCCATAGAGAGGGCCCGAACCTGGGTAAACACTGTGTCCCCCGTCTCCTATTACCATTGACCTTAGACGCACAGTTCGGGACCCCCTACCCGAGATCTGTCGGCTTTGACACCAACGTTGGTGCTTTCATTGGGAGTTCCGTCGTGACGTCGAAAGATAGGATCGATGGCTTGCCTTGTTCTCAAGGACAACGTCACCTCCGGAGGAACACTGGCCCCAGGCCAAACCCTCCAGCTGGGCGGCTTCATCATGACCGCTTGTTCGGCCATTAAGCCGATGATGACTTCTCGGGTCATCAAAAATCCCCTCCATGTTGACCCCAAGTACTCCAAGCAGATGGATTTGGTGGAGCTGTCATCTTTAAATGAGATCCTAGATCGCATCGCCGCCCTGGGGGTCGCCATAGACTATGATTGGATTGGGCTTATACCCGACCAGAGAGAAATTAAAACTCCGCAGATCACCCATCAAATAGCGGTAGTAGAGGAGCAAGACAGCATCTCTTCCACTATATTGAGGACGAACTACGTTTGGATCTCCGAACTGGAAGAGCCGGACACCTACCTGCAGAAAGACATGTCCTGTCCTCCGAACATAGAATCGGATGACAAGCCCAAAAAATCAGCTGACATCGCGGAGCTCGAACTACTATGTCCGGAGGTTCTTCAAACTCCGGATCCTAAATTGGGCCAGGGTTCGGATTTCAAACCACCCACCCACCCAGATATAAGTGCTCTCATGGGCATACGATAGCAGTATCAGGAAACGATCCACCACTTCTGGGCCAGATTCCTCCTTGTCAAAGATAAGATTGAAGATTGCCACGACGAAGATGCGATCTCAGCGTTCCGCAGCAATTGCACAGATGAAGGAATCCTCAACGCCATCAAACATCGTCGCATATCACGCTTCGCAGACTTGGCAACCATAGTATACAAGTCATGCGCAATGGAAAGCGCCTAGAAAACTCAGGCAGCTTGCTGGGAACCACCGGTTTCCACCCAATCCCTCGTTCAGGTGAAAAGGACGCACCCTAGTGGCACGCCCGACCCAATGATAAAGAAATATAAGCCCATTACGAGACGCGGAACCGTTCTGGAGGGATGGCTCGATGGACCATGCATGTTACACACAACATCGGATACTATATGAACCCACAACCTTACAGCATGTTGGATACTCCAGCAGGTGGCCAAGAGTGGCGAGGGTATCCTCACCAAAAATAACCCAGAGAAATATCCCCTAGAAGACAACGACCTCAGAGTACTGACTGTCTTCTAGACTTTCGCTTCAAACAATAAGCGTAAAAGGGCACTCTGCAACCTTGCCGAAGTGTGCCAAATCACAGCAACAAACCCTTGGAACGACACGGCCATAACTTTCAATGCCGATGACGAACCAAATTCAGGACAATTCGGGCACCAGCCACCTTGGTCCTCAGTCCGATCGTGGATGGCTTTTGGCTCACCAAGGTTCTCATGGACGGTGGCAGCGAACTAAACCTCATTTACGAGGATACACTCAGTAAAATGGAAATAGACAGGAGCTGCATCAAGCAAAGTAGCACGACCTTCCGGGGAATTATTCCTAGTCGGGGGGCACGATGTGCGGGAAAAATCACATTCGACGTGGTATTCGGCACACCGAAGAACTATCGGACCGAAGAACTAACCTTCCAAGTGGCCCCTTTCAACAGTGGATATCACGCCCTATTGGGGCGAGATGCATTTACACGCTTCCAGGCTATACCTCACTATGGGTATATGAACCTCAAGATGCCTGGGCCCAACGGCATAATCACTCTCGCTAGTGATCCGGACATAGCACTCAGCGCCGAAAATAAAACCGCATCCCTGGCCCTTGAGGCATTATCTGAAGCCCTCGTGGCCAAAGAATTAACCGCATTATGCTCCACGGTGGATAGGGACGACGTAATCCTGGACAAACGACCCAAATCCACCTCCTTCAAACCAGCAGAAGAAATAATCAAATTCCATGTCCATTCAACGGACCCTAAGAAGACAGCATCTATCGGGTCACAATTAGACCCAACGGTCGACACCGCGCTACGAGAATTTCTGCGCGAGAACTAGGACATATTCGCCTGGCACCCTTCTAATATGCCAGGAATCCCACGCAGATTGGCCAAACACAGTCTCAACATATTGAAGGGATATAAACCGGTCAAACAAACACTGCGGAGCTTTTCCGAACCGAAACATCAAGCTATGGGGGAGGAGGTAGCCAAGCTAATTGAGGCCGGATTCATTAGAGAAATAAAACACCCAGACTGGCTAGCAAACTTGGTGATGGTGCCAAAGAAGGATAAATCCTGGCGCCTTTGCGTCGATTTCAAAGACCTCAATAAGGCCTGCCCTAAGGATCCCTTCCCCCTCCCCCGCATCGACCAGATTATCGATGCCACTGCAGGACACGACTCACTATGCTTCCTCGACGCATATTCTGGATACCATCAAATCAAAATGAAGGAGTTCGATCAAGCCGCAACGACATTCATTACCCCATATGGGCCATTATGCTTCAACACCATGCCCTTCGGGCTCAAAAATGTCGGGGCCTCCTACCAACGCATGATTCAAACATGCCTGGAGAAACAGATCGTCAAGACAGTTGAAGCATACGTGGACGACGTCGTCATTGAAACTTGGCACATCGACTCACTAATAGATGATTTACGTCTCACATTTGACAACCACCGTACATATGACATCAAGCTCAATCCAGAAAAGTGTGTTTTCGGCGTCCCTGCAGGAAAGCTGCTGGGCTTCATCGTTTCCAATAGAGGAATTGAAGCAAATCCAGCCAAAATCCGAGCCTTGTCACAATTGGCTACGCCAACGGACCTTAAACAGGTCCAAAAGCTCGCAGGATGCGTGGCTGCTTTAAGCCGCTTTATCTCTAGATTGGGAGAAAAGGCATTGCCACTGTATCGCCTCCTCTGGCGCACCGATCACTTTGAGTGGACGGATGCGGCTACAGCCGGATTGGAAGAAATAAAAACCCTTCTTGCGAGCAACCCAATCCTGGCCGCACCGAACATCGGCGAACCCATGTTATTATACATATCGGCAACACACCGGGTGGTGAGCGCTGTGCTCGTCGTGGAGAGAGAGCAGGACGGACACAAATTCCCACTTCAAAAGACGGTATATTATGTATCTACCATCCTCACACCATGCAAATCCTGATACCCACATTATCAAAATATAGCATACGCGGTCTTCATTGCATCCCGAAGCAACGACACTACTTCCAAGAATATTCTATCATGGTGGCTTCCAAAGTACCACTCAATGATATAATAAACAACCGCGATGCTACGGGCCGTATAGCCAAATGGGCCATTGAGCTCCTTCCATTCGACATAACATACAAACCGCGTCGAGCCATCAAATCCCAAGTACTGGCGGACTTCGTTGCCGAATGGACAGAGGCCGAACTCCCTAAAGAGTATGGCACATATTCCAACTGGGTTATGTATTTTGATGGTTCCAAAATGCTGGCAGGATTAGGAGCGGGCGTCGTTTTAATGACCCCCACTAGAGATGTAGTCCAGTACGTGCTCCAAATATTATACACAGACTCCAATAACACAGCCGAATACGACGCGTTATTGCATGGTCTCCGGATGGTTGTCTCCATGGGCATACAACGCCTGGAAGTGCACGGGGACTCAAACCTTGCAATATCTCAAATAAATGGATATTTTGATGCCAAAGATCTGAAGATGGCGACTTATCGCAATGCCATCCTAAAAATGTCGGCTCGGTTCAAGGGGCTCGAGTTTCATCACGTGGCTCGAGAAAGCAATCAAGCGGCGGACGTCCTTGCCCGCATCGGTGCTAAGCGCCAGCTCATCCCACCTAACATCTTTCTGGAAAGGATTTTTAAGCCGTCTGTGGTGTGGCAAGGGGAGAACGGCAACACCAGTCCGGATCCAAACACAATTCCAGATTCCGAACACAACGATATCATCGGCGGCTCAGCCACCGAAATAACACCGTCGGCCCATCTCATAATGGTAGTCATTGCCCCATGGACCGGACCCTTCTTGGCCTACCTTAATAGGAGAGAACTCCCGGATGATCATAATGAGGCTCGCCGCATTGTCCGGCATCCGAAGGCCTACAAGGTCCACGACGGAGAGTGATGTCTACTACACAACCTTCTTCTTGTAGACGTTGTTGGGCCTCCAAGTGCAAAGGTTTGTAGGACAGTAGCAAATTTCTCTCAAGTGGATGACCTAAGGTTTATGAATCTATAGGAGGCGTAGGATGAAGATGGTCTCTCTCAAGTAACCCTGCAACCAAATAACAGAGAGTCTCTTGTGTCCCCAACACACCCAATACAATGGTAAATTGTATAGGTGCACTAGTTCGGCGAAGAGATGGTGATACAAGTGGTATATGGATAGTAGATAAAGGTTTTTGTAATCTGAAAATATAAAAACAGCAAGGTAACTAATGATAAAAGTGAGCACAAGCGGTATTGCAATGCGTTGAAACAAGGCTAGGGTTCATACTTTCACTAGTGCATGTTCTCTCAACAATAATAACATAATTGGATCATATAACTATCCCTCAACATGCAACCAAGAGTCACTCCAAAGTCACTAATAGTGGAGAAAAGCGAAGAGATTATGGTAGGGTAAGAAACCACCTCAAAGTTATTCTTTCCAATCAATCCGTTGGGCTATTCCTATAAGTGTCACAAACAGACCTAGAGTTCGTACTAGAATAACACCTTAAGACATAAATCAACCAAAACCCTAATGTGACCTAGATACTCCAATGTCACCTCAAGTATCCGTGGGTATGATTATACGATATGCGTCACACAATCTCAGATTCATCTATTCAACCAACACATAGAACCTCAAAGAGTGCCCCAAAGTTTCTACCGGAGAATCACAACGAAAACGTGTGCCAACCCCTATGCATAGGTTCATCGGCAGAACCCGCAAGTTGATCACCAAAACATACATCAAGTGAATCACATGATATCCCATTGTCACAACAGATACGCACGACAAGACATACATCAAGTGTTCTCAAATCTTTAAAGACTCAATCCGATAAGATAACTTCAAAGGGGAAACTCAATCCATTACAAGAGAGTAGAGGGGGAGAAGAAACATAAGATACAACTATAATAGCAAAGCTCGCGATACATCAAGATCGTGCCAAATCAAGAACACGAGAGAGAGATATCAAACACATAGCTACTGGTACATACCCTCAGCCCCGAGGGAGAACTACTCCCTCCTCATCATGGAGAGCGCCGGGATGATGAAGATGGCCACCGGAGAAGGATTTCCACTCCGGTAGGGTGCCGGGACGGGTCTAGATTGGCTTTCGATGGCTACAGAGGCTTCTGGCGGCGGAACTCCCGATCTATTGTGCTCTCCGATCGTTTTAGGGTATATGGACATATATAGGCGGAAGAAATACATCAGGGAGCCACGAGGGGCCCACGAGGGTGGAGGGCGCACCTAGGGGGGTGGGCGCGCCCCGCTGCCTCGTGGCTTCCTTGTTGCTTCCCTTACGTACACTCCAAGTCTTCTGGATTGCTTCCATTCCAAAAATAAGTTCCGTGAAGTTTCAGGTCAATTGGACTCTGTTTGATTTTCCTTTTCTACGATACTCTAAAATAAGGTAAAAACAGAAACTGGCACTGGGCTCTAGGTTAATAGGTTAGTCCCAAACATAATATAAAAGTGTTTAATAAAGCCCATAAACATCCAAAAATAGATAATATAATAGCATGGAACAATCAAAAATTATAGATACATTGGAGACGTATCAGCATCCCCAAGCTTAATTCCTGCTCGTCCTCGAGTAGGTAAATGATAAAAACAGAATTTTTGATGTGGAATGCTACCTAACATATTTCTCTAAGTAATTCTCTTCATCTTGGCATGAATGTTCAGATCCATAAGATTCAAGACAAAAGTTTAATATTGACATAAAAATAATAATACTTCAAGCATACTAACAAAGTAATCATGTCTTCTCAAAATAGCTTGGCCAAAGAAAGCTATCCCTACAAAATCATATAGTCTAGCTATGCTCCATCTTCACCACACAACGTATTTAAATCATGCACAACCCCGATGACAAGCCAAGCAATTGTTTCATACTTTTCATGTTCTCAAACTTTTTCAATCTTCACGCAATACATGAGCGTGAGCCATTGACATAGCACTATAGGTGGAATAGAATGGTGGTTGTCGAGAAGACAAAAAGGAGAAGATAGTCTCACATCAACTAGGCGTATCAACGGGCTATGGAGATGCCCATCAATAGATATCAATGTGAGTGAGTAGGGATTGCCATGCAACGGATGCACTAGAGCTATAAATGTATGAAAGCTCAATAAAATAAACTAAGTGGGTGTGCATCCAACTTGCTTGCTCACGAAGACCTAGGGCACTTGAGGAGGCCCATTGTTGGAATATAGAAGCCAAGTTATATAATGAAAATTTCCCACTAGTATATGGAAGTAACAAAACAAGAGACTCTCTATCATGAAGATCATGGTGCTACTTTGAAGCACAAGTGTGGTAAAAGGATAGTAGCATTGCCGCTTCTCTCTTTTTCTCTCATTTTTTTCTTTTTTTTATTTGGGCCTTCTCTTTTTTATGGCCTCTTTTCTATTTTTTTATTTGGGCTTCTTTGGCCTCTTTTATTTATTTATTTTCGTCCAGAGTCTCATCCCGACTTGTGGGGGAATCATAGTCTCCATCATCCTTTCCTCACTGGGACAATGCTCTAATAATGATGATCATCACACTTTTATTTACGTACAACTCAAGAATTACAACTCGATTCTTAGAACAAGATATGACTCTATATGAATGCCTCCGGCGGTGTACCGGGATGTGCAATGACTCATGAGTGACATGTATGAAAGAATTATGAATGGTGGCTTTGCCACAAATATGATGTCAACTACATGATCATTCAAAGCAATATGACAATGATGAAGTGTGTCATATTAATGGGACGGTGGAAAGTTGCATGGCAATATATCTCGGAATGGCTATGGAAATGCCATGATAGGTAGGTATGATGGCTGTTTTGAGGAAGGTATATGGTGGGTGTATGATACCGGTGAAAGGTGTGCGGTATTAGAGAGGCTAGCAATGGTGGAAGGGTGAGAGTGTGTATAATCCATGGACTCAACATTAGTCATAAAGAACTCACATACTTATTGCAAAAATCTATTAGTTATCGAAGAAAAGTACTACGCGCATGCTCCTAGGGGGATAGATTGGTAGGAAAAGACCATCGCTCATCCTCGGCCGCCACTCATAAGGAAGACAATCAATAAATAAATCATGCTCCGACTTCATCACATAACGGTTCACCATACATGCATGCTACAGGAATCACAAACTTCAACACAAGTATTTATCAAATTCACAACTACTCAACTAGCATGACTCTAATACCACCATCTTCATATCTCAAAACAATCATCAAGTATCAAACTTCTCATAGTATTCAATGCACTTTAAATGAAAGTTTTTATTATATCCCTCTTGGATGCCAATCATATTAGGACTAAATTCATAACCAAAGCAAATTACCAAGCTGTTTAGGACTCTCAAAATAATATAAGTGAAGCATGAGAGTTCATATATTTCTATAAAATAAAACCACCACCGTGCTCTAAAAGGATATAAGTGAAGTACTAGAGCAAATGACAAACTACTCCGAAAGATATAAGTGAAGATCAATGAGTAGTCGAATAATTATGAAACTATATGAAGACTCTCTAACATTTATGAATTTCAGATCTTGGTATTTTATTCAAACAGCAAGCAAAACAAAACAAAATAAAATGACGCTCCAAGCAAAACACATATCATGTGCTGAATAAAAATATAGCTCCAAGTAAAGTTACCGATGAACGAAGACGAAAGAGGGGATGCCTTCCAGGGCATCCCCAAGCTTAGGCTTTTGGTTGTCCTTGAATATTACGTTGGGGTTCCTTGGGCATCCCCAAGCTTAGGCTCTTTCCACTCCTTATTCCATAGTCCATCGAATCTTTACCCAAAACTTGAAAACTTCACAACACAAAACTTAACAGAAAATCTCATGAGCTCCGTTAGCGAAAGAAAACAAAACTCCACTTCAAGGTACTGTAAGGAACTCATTCTTTATTTATATTGGTGTTAAACCTACTGTATTCCAACTTCTCCATGGTTTATAAACTCTTTTACTAGCCATATATTCATCAAAATAAGTAAACAACACATGAAAAACAGAATCTGTCAAAAACAGAACAGTCTGTAGGAATCTGTAATTAACGCAAACTTCTGGAATCCAAAAAATTCTTAAATAAATTGATGGACGTGAGGAATTTATCTATTAATCATCTGCAAAAATAATTAACTAAATAGCACTCTCCAATAATAAATGGAAGCAATTCTCGTGAGGGCTAAAGTTTCTGTTTTTTACAGCAAGATCGCAAAGACTTTCCCCAAGTCTTCCCAAAGGTTCTACTTGGCACAAACACTAATTAAAAGCATAAAACCACATCTAAACAGAGGCTATATGAATTATTTATTACTAAACAGGAACAAAAGGCAAGGAACAAAAATAAAATTGGGTTGCCTCCCAACAAGCACTATCATTTAACGCCCCTAGCTAGGCATGATGATTTCAATGATGCTCACATAAAAGATAAGAATTGTAACATAAAGAGAGCATCATGAAGAATATGACTAGCAAATTTAAGTCTAACCCACTTCCTATGCATAGGGATTTTGTGAGCAAACAACTTGTGGGAACAAGAATCAACTTACATAGGAAGGTAAAACAAGCATAACTTCAAAACTTTAAGCACATAGAGAGGAAACTTGATATTATTGCAATTCCTACAAGAATATATTCCTCCCTCATAATAATTTTCAGTAGCATCATGAATGAATTCAACAATATAACCAGCACCTAAATCATTCTTTTCATGATCTACAAGCATAGAAAATTTACTACTCTCCACATAAGCAAGACTCTTCTCATTCGGAATAGTGGAAGTATCATAAGAAACTCGAATACTATAAATTGTTTCCACATTAAAAGAGTAATGTTCAGAAAAAGGGTAATCAGAATCATGACAAGTTTTATAAATATAATCACTACTTTTTATAGCATAAGTATCATCACAATAATCATCATAAGTAGGAGGCATGCTATCATCATTATGAATTTGCATATCAAAACTTGGGAGACTAAAAATATCATCTTCATTAAACGTAGCATCCCCAAGCTTGGGACAAACATTAATTGCAGAAAATATATTCTCAAAAACATCATCTTCATCAAACATAGCATCCCCAAGCTTGGGCCTTTTTCATATCATAAGCATAATCACTCTCATCATTAATAGTATGGATAACTCCAATAGTATAGCAATTATCATATTCTTCCGAGCAAGTGCCAAAAAGATTTTTAAGATCATAAGAAGTATCATTATATTCCACAATTATATATTCATAAGGCACAATAGTAATAGGAGCAGCATTATTTGGGGGAGATATCTTTTTACCTCCCTTCCTTTTTCTTCTTTTCTTCTTCACCACATCATGTGTAGGTTCAATCCTCTTTTTGGAGCTCCTTACTAATGAGATTGGTTGAATAGGAGGCTCCTCCTCATTACTTGATTCATCATAATAAATAATAGGATGGTATTGGGAAGTCTCTTCCCTTTCATTAGTATTATCTTCATCCTCTATTTCTATTATTTTCTTTATGTAATTGGCAATATAAGGATTTTCAATGCAATTCACCACACAATACATATAAATTTACTCTAGATCAAAACCAAGAAGTTTATATCGGGCAAATTCTGGAAGATGCTTAGTTATATGTTTCATTTCTTCGTTACCCCTAAGCAAACTGAGTTCATTATAATGTGCAAGGGAAATCAAGTCATCACAACTTTTGGACACGATTAGATCATGAAACAATTTGCATCGGATAGCTAAATGACCCTGTTCATTGCAAAGTCCACAAGTACGACCAAGAAAATTTAAATTTTCAGCACAATCATCTAGCCTTTCTTGCAACAATTTAGTTTCTAAGTACTTATGCCTCTTGCAATATCTATCTTCCCTATTTGGTGTGTACTTACAAACCCAATGCACTCCACAAAAATTGACATGTTTATAGGAGACATTTTCATCATAACTAGTGCAATCATCATTAGTACCATGGATATTCAAGGAGTTCATACTAACAACATTGCAATCATGCTCATCATTCAAAGATTTAGTGCCAAACATTTTAATGCATTCTTCTTCTAACACTTTGGCACAATTTTCCTTTCCATCATACTCACGAAAGATATTAAAAAGGTGAAGCGTATGTGACAAACTCAATTCCATTTTTTATAGTTTTCTTTTATAAACTAAACTAGTGCTAAAACAAGAAACAAAAAGATTCGATTGCAAGATCTAAAGATATACCTTCAAGCACTCACCTCCCCGGCAACGGCGCCAGAAAAGAGCTTGATGTCTACTACACAACCTTCTTCTTGTAGACGTCGTTGGGCCTCCAAGTGCAGAGGTTTGTAGGACAGTAGCAAATTTTCCTCAAGTGGATGACCTAAGGTTTATCAATCCGTAGGAGGCGTAGGATGAAGATGGTCTCTCTCAAGCAACCCTGCAACCAAATAACAAAGAGTCTCTTGTGTCCCCAACACACCCAATACAATGGTAAATTGTATAGGTGCACTAGTTCGGCGAAGAGATGTTGATACAAGTGGTATATGGATAGTAGATAAAGGTTTTTGTAATCTGAAAATGTAAAAATAGCAAGGTAACTAATGATAAAAGTGAGCACAAGCGGTATTGCAATGCGTTGAAACAAGGCCTAGGGTTCATACTTTCACTAGTGCAAGTTCTCTCAACAATAATAACATAATTGGATCATATAACTATCCCTCAACATGCAACCAAGAGTCACTCCAAAGTCACTAATAGCGGAGAACAAACAAAGAGATTATGGTAGGGTACGAAACCACCTCAAAGTTATTCTTTCTAATCAATCTGTTGGGCTATTCCTATAAGTGTCACAAACAGCCCTAGAGTTCGTACTAGAATAACACCTTAAGACACAAATCAACCAAAACCCTAATACAAATCAACCAAAACCCTAATGTCACCTACATACTCCAATGTCACCTCAAGTATCCGTGGGTATGATTATATGATATGCGTCACACAATCTCAGATTCTTCTATTCAACCAACACATAGAACCTCAAAGAGTGCCCCAAAGTTTCTACCGGAGAATCACGACGAAAACGTGTGCCAACCCCTATGCATAGGTTCATGGGCGGAACCCGCAAGTTGATCACCAAAACATACATCAAGTGAATCACGTGATATCCCATTGTCACCATAGATACGCACGGCAAGACATACATCAAGTGTTCTCAAATCTTTAAAGACTCAATCCGATAAGATAACTTCAAAGGGGAAACTCAATCCATTACAAGAGAGTAGAGGGGGAGAAGAAACATAAGATCCAACTATAATAGCAATGCTCGCGATACATCAAGATCGTGCCAAATCAAGAACACGAGAGAGAGAGAGAGATCAAACACATAGCTACTGGTACATACCCTCTGCCCCGAGGGAGAACTACTCACTCCTCGTCATGGAGAGCGCCGGGATGATGAAGATGGCCACCGGAGAAGGATTCCCCCTCCGGCAGGGTGCCGGAACGGGTCTAGATTGGCTTTCGGTGTCTACGGAGGCTTCTGGCGATGGAATTCCCGATATATTGTGCTCTCCGATCGTTTTAGGGTATATGGATATATATAGGCGGAAGAAATACATCAGGGGAGCCACGAGGGCCCCACGAGGGTGGAGGGCGCCCCCAGGGGGGTGGGCGCGGCCCCCTGCCTCGTGGCTTCCTCGTTGCTTCCCTTACGTACACTCCAAGTCTTCTGGATTGCTTCCATTCCAAAAATAAGTTCCATGAAGTTTCAGGTTAATTGGACTCCGTTTGATTTTCTTTTTCTGCGATACTCTAAAACAAGGTAAAAACAGAAACTAGCACTGGGCTCTGGGTTAATAGGTTAGTCCCAAAAATAATATAAAAGTGTTTAATAAAGCCCATAAACATCCAAAACAGATAATATAATAGCATGGAACAATCAAAAATTATAGATACGTTGGAGACGTATCAGAGAGCTGTACAAGAAAAGTGCTACCGGAGTTCTTCAAAGATGTATCTCCAAGGAAGAGGGGCGGCAACTCTTGGCTGAAATTCATGCTGGTCTCGGCGGGCACCACGCCGCAGCTCGGGCCCTTGTTAGAAAGGCCTTCCGTATAGGTTTTTATTGGCCGACGGCCCGAGCAGATGCACAGGACTTGGTCCAATGATGCGTCGGATGCCAGCTCTTCGCCAACCAAAGCCATATGCCCCCACCGCTCTACAAACGATCCCCATCACTTGGCCTTTCGCGGTCTGGGGGCTCAATATGGTCGGACCCCTTAAAGGAGGAAGCCATAAGAGGAAGTATCTGCTGGTCATGGTGGAAAAATCCACTAAGTGGATAGAGGCCAAACCAGTTAAAACGGCCGAGGCGGGGCCAGTGATTGAATTCATATCCGGCGTGGTGCACCATTATGGTGTTCCACACAGCATCATCACCAATAACGGCTCCAACTTCACAGCCGATGAGGTGAAAACTTGGTGTGCTAAGTTGGGCATTAAGCTCGATTATGCCTCTGTCTATCACCCGCAAACAAACGGCCAAGTCGAACGGGCCAATGGTCTTATTATGAGTGGCATCAAACCCAGACTAGTGCGGTCTTTGAGAGAATCAGACAAGCACTAGGTTTAGGAGCTTGACTCCGTACTCTGGGGGCTGCAGACCACGCCCAACCATACTACTGGATATACACCATTCTTCATGGTGTACGGCGCAGAGGCTGTATTACCCTGCGATATTATCCATGACTCACCTCAAGTGCGCATGTACGAAGAAAGAGAGGCCGAGCTCGATCGGCAGGACAGCCTAGATGCCCTGAAGGAGGAACGCGATGTTGCAAAGGCCCATTCCGCATTTCATCAACAACAGGCCCGCAGATATCAAAGCAGAGAAGTATGGGCCAAGACTTATAATGTTGGCGAACTTGTTCTACGCTTGCTGGAGAAGAAAAAGGACAAACTCAAGCCCAAGTGGGAGGGTCCCTTCATCATTGACGAAGTTCTCACAGGAGGAACGTACCGCATGCGGGCTGCATCAGACAATCGCCTAGAACCGAACCCTTGGAACGCGACCAGACTCCGAAGATTCTATGCCTAGCGCCGAACTATTCATTTGTCTCCTTCTTCCTGTTGTTTCCTTTACTTTATCTTCTCTTTTAGTTCCTCTTTTTCCTTTTTATAAGCCTTAGAGCTTTTGCACGGCTAAACCGTGCACCTGTGATGTACACATCCTTGAGCATGTACATCCACTATACCTGGGGGCTTCCCGGACAGAAGCTTATTCTTATTTTCCGAGCATCAAGTTCATCACATATGCGTTTTTACCATATGTACGTTTCTTCGCCATTATATGCATCGATATGACTTAAGTTTTGGCCAAGATGGGTTGCGTAGCTCCTGTGCCTATGCCCTACATTCCCGTTAGTTCGGCTAAGGCATAAAGGGAGCACCTCTGTGATTGTTACTGCCGGTTCATCCGGATGTGTACCTCAGACTGGGTGAAGCCGAAAGCTAGCGTTCTTAAGAGAATATTCGGTCGGCGGGCTAAAGATGTTTTATATTCCTTCCATTATGAACCCCCAGATGATTACCTATACTGTGATGTTACCAATCACAGTTCGGACATGCATTTTAACACATGCACACCCAGGGAAAGGAACCTTTAATGGAACTATTTTCTCTGGAAGATGTATTTTACAATCATGATGTAATATAACATAACTAGCCGGATACAAATTGTCTGTTCAAGCTACTATGACCCCTATGCCTGGTTTCCATGCATACCCCAGTCTATTTTACCGCTCAGGTATTCAGAAACACTCCGCACCTTCGGGTCCGTAGGTTGAAGCGAAAAGGTCTGCCATGACAATCGTTTTTACAATTCAGCTAGAGTCACATATATCAAGGAAAGTACATAGTCACTAGGACTCAAAAATTTCCTCCTCTATGCCGTCCAGTAGGCGGTCTAACTTACAATCCTGCTGGGAATACTTGGCGGCTACTTCTACTTGGTCATATACCAAATTAACGGGAACTTCTTTTCCATCTGACCCTAGAGGTCCGACCCGAGCCATATGATTCGGATCAAGCTTGGTATACCGTGTTTTGACCATGGCCCAGGCTTCCCGCGCACCTTCCCGACAGACCGATATCTTCCACAGTCGAAAGCGCCGACGCGCTCCCTTGAATAGTTGTATAAGCTCCTCCATCTTTCCTGGAGGGGAGGCGGATGGCCATAGGGCCTTGGCAACATTTCGCATCACCTCTCGAGATTGCTCATGCACCTGCGATAGCTCTTGTAGCAGATCGCTCGAAGATCCGGTCATCTCCTCTTCGGGACGACCGGTCAGCATACCTGTAGACATAACTCTATCAGTCCCATCTATCTCCGAATTATTCGAAGGTAAGTTCGGCCACATACTGAATATGCTGCCTCGCAGTCTTTTATTCTCCTTTACGGAGTCCGCCAGCTGGGCCCGTACATCTTTCAGTTCCTCGCCCAGTTGGGTATTCGAATCCTAGAGCTTGTTTTTCTCCATCACGACTTTTGTTAGCACACGCTCGCCCGCGCCTAGCAGTTTTTTGGCTTCTCGTTCTCTGCTTTGACCAGCTTTCAATTGCTCTTGCAGTTGATCTAATGATCCTAATAAGAGGTGAGCAACCATGTTAGCGTTATTGGTATACCATTATGTTTTCTCGATGGAGGGAAACATTACCAGGAGACGCCTTCTTGGATTTCTCCAGTTCGGCATTGGCAGCAGTTAGCTGGGTCCGATACTTTTCTAGTTCCCGAGATAACATGTTGTTCTTCTATGTAAGCACCTGGTTATACAATGATCCTTAAATCAGTTGTATCAACTACTTTAAGTCTCAGGGGCTACTGGTGTATGATTATTAAATCTACGCTTACCCACATATCTTTCAGATGCTGGTCTGTGGTTCTAGCAAGCCCATCCCGAGAAGCTCGGATGTACGAATCAGCCAAGCTGAAGGCATCAAATGCATCCTTTGAAAAGCCAGGGTCACGAAAAACGGCCCTCCGACGACAATGATTCATAGTGCTCTCACTTCAGAGTTCATGACGGACATATCACCCGAATCCTTTGTGGAAGGACAGTTCGGCGCCACTCTCATGTCAACCCCCGTCCTTTGGGCAGGGTCCGGAACCTGACTAGTGGAGGCACGTCCGGCCGGATCCCCAGACACAGTCCGGCGGATACTTTTCCTGATAGAATGCGGCGATGTAACGCCCCAGATGTAACTTTCCATATTTGTATCCAACTCTTGCCGTCTCCGGCGCTAAGTTATATTTATTTCTCGGGTTGGGTCTTTGTCTTCGTGTGTGTTGTTTTCGTTTTCATGCATCTCATATCAGGTCATCACGTGCATTGCATTTGCATACATGTTCGTCTCATGCATTCGAGCATTTTCCCCGTTGTCCGTTTTGCATTCCGGCGTTTCATTCTCCTCCGGTGGTCATTTCTACCTTTCTTTCTCGTGTGGGGATTAAACATTTCCGGATTGTTCCGAGACTTGCCAAGCGGCCTTGGTTTACTACCGGTAGACCGCCTGTCAAGTTTCGGGTCATTTGGACTTCGTTTGATACTCCAACGGTTAACCGAGGGACCGAAAAGGCCTCGTGTGTGTTGCAGCCCAACACCCCCCAAATTTGGCCCAAAACCCACCAAACTCTGCTCCATGTCCTAGAGCGTTCGATCACGATCGTGTGGGCGAAAACCGCACCTCATTTGGACTCTCCTAGCTCCTTCTATGCCTATATATACACCCCTCCGTTTTCGGATCTCTCCCTCTCCCCGAAACCCTAAATAAAAAAAAAACTCCTCCAGCCACCGTCGGACACAACCGCCGCCGACGGACATGTCCGGCCTCCCCGTCCGCCGCCACGTGTCGGCCTCCTAGTGGCGCCGCCCGGTCCCCAGTTCGCCGCCGCCCGCGGGCCCGCGAGGCCCGTGCGGGGCCCCCGCGGCCCGATCCGCCGCCGCGCCCTGTCCCGCGCCCCGCCGCCGTCTTCTCCCCGGCCGGCCGCCGCCGCGGGCGCCGTCGCCGCCCCAGCCGGAGGTCGCCGCCGCCGCGGGCACCTCACCGCCCGGCCGCTCCCCGCCTCGGCTCCCGCGCCCCTCCGCTGCCTCTTTGCCGGCGCCGCCCCCCCCGGCGACCTCCTCCCCGCCGGCGCACCCCGCCGCTCCGGCGAGCTCGAGCTCCGCCGCCGGCGCCGCCTCGGCTTCCGTGCCTCGGCGAGCCCAGATCCAGATCCGCGCGTGAACAGTAAACCCTAACCCCCCTCCGATTTTTCTAAGTCCCTAGATTTTGATCCATGTTGCTCTGTTCGAGGTCCCGTAACTTTGCAACCGTAGCTCCGTTTTGGGCGTATGATATATCAAAATCTTCGCCTCCACATGTACATCATTTCGGTCCATTGCATCATTTGCATTTGAGGTCATCTGGATACCCAAAATGCTGTTAGAAGGAGGCTCCGTGAGTTAATTTGCAGATCCGTTAGTTCATCATGCACTTTTGTCATTTTTGCTATATTTAATTCGTGCATGATATGCCTGTGCCCCTTTGGGATGTATTGTGAAGCATTTTGTCTTCTTTCCAGAGGTGCCACCCATGCATTTTTAGGATGTGTGTGTTGTCTTGTGCAAGCTTGCGAAGTAGGGTACCTGAGAATGCAGATTTCAGAGACTTAGTGATTTTCTCTAAGTCTGGGATATTTTAGTTCATGATGCTATATGTCCAGCTTGTTTCCTAGTGTTCCGTGCCTCTTTTGAGGATGATCAGTAAGGGAGTTTTGATATTTAAGTTATGCTCTATCCATCCATGTCTTTGTTGGCATTTGTGGAGTGCTCTAGGTTGACTCAATCGAGCTCAACTTTTGCTTCGTTGTTAATCTGGGCAGATCGTCAACTTGTTTGCGATTTCGCCGATGCTACCGTTAGTGTTCCATGCATGCTATGCCTTCGTTCTTGCCATGTGTAGCTAGCACTTTGTGCCTTCTTGCTGGGGATATGCTTTCCTTGCCATGACTTGCACCATAGTGAGTGCATCGAGCTCGTTTACATGCCTTCGTGAGTTAAATTTCAGCATGTCTCAGTTTTCACTAAGTCTAAAAACTGATTGTGTTCGAGCGATGTTCGTGAGCTCGGTAGAGTATTTTGTGAACCCTTTTGGCCCCAGGTCACTTTGGGTGTTTTGTTGAGCTTGTTGAGTAGCTCCATGCCATGTTCTTACTTGTCATGTTCAGGTTTTCTATCATGTTGTTTTGCTGCTCCGAAGAGGGCTTCGTGATCTGAAATTTCAGACTAGTGTTAATTTCACTAAGTCTGAAATCTGTTTTGCATTTGCGTTTTAGCCATGCTTGTTTGAACCTCTTAATGGATGAATTTGCCTATGGCTCAGTGCTAGTGTTTTGTCAACCATCTTGTGTACATCACTGCCATATATTTTGTTTTCATGTTTGGTGGCTGTAGCATGTTCTTTTCGTTGCATTTAGATGCCTACTTGCTGTAAATCGCAGACCGGTGTCATATCTTAAAACGCTTGCCATTTCCAAACCGTAGCTCCGATTCCTATGATCTTTATATCGTTTTCAAGCGATTTCATCCCCTCTATCCAGTGGCACACTTGGTTTTCCAAGTTGATGCCAGGTTCATGCATTTCCTGTCATATTTTGCATTTTGCATCCCGCATCGCATCCCGCATAGCATATCGTCATTTCATCATATTGCTTGGTCTTGCCCGTGGTTGATTGTATCCTTGTTGCTTGTTTGTCTTGTTGGGTAGAGCCGGGAGACGAGTTTGCTACCGAGGAGCCCGTTGAGTTTGCTTGTGAGGATCCAGTCAACTCTGACAACTGTGCAGGCAAGATGATCATACCCTCGAAATCACTACTATCTTTGCTATGCTAGTTTGCTCGCTCTTTTGCTTGCCACTGCTTCGATGCCTACCTTTTGCTTGTCAGCCTCCCAATTGCCATGTTGAACCTCTAACCCACCATTGTCCTAGCAAACCGTTGATTGGCTATGTTACCGCTTGCTCAGCCCTTCTTATAGCGTTGTTAGTTGCAGGTGAAGATTGGAGCCGTTCCTTGTTGGAACATTTATATTGCTTGTTGGGATATCATTATATTGCTATGTTATCTTAACGCATCTATATACTTGGTAAAGGGTGGAAGGCTCGGCCTTTCGCCTAGTGTTTTGTTCCACTCTTGCCGCCCTAGTTTCCGTCATATCGGTGTTATGTTCCCGGATTGTTGCGTCCCTTACACGGTTGGGCTATAATGGGAACCCCTTGATAGTTCGTCTTGATTAAAGCTTTTCCAGCAATGCCCAACATTGGTTTTACCATTTGTCACCTAGCCTCTTTTTCCCTTGGGTTTCCGGAGCCCGAGGGTCATCTTATGTTAACCCCCCCCCCCCCGGGCCAGTGCTCCTCTGAGTGTTGGTCCGAACCAGGCAGCCTGCGGGGCCACCTCGGGGAAACTTGAGGTTTGGTTTTACTCGTAGCTTGACCTATCCGAGCGTGCCCTGAGAAAGAGATATGTGCAGCTCCTATCGGGATTTGTCGGCACATTCGGGCGGTGTTGCTGGACTTGTTTTAACCTGCCGAATCATCTTGTTGTACCGAGATACCGAGTCTGATCGGTGTGTCTTGGGTGGAGGTCTATTCCTTCGTTGACCGTGAGAGCTTGTTATGGGCTAAGTTGGGACCCCCCTGCAGGGATTGATCTTTCGAAAGCCGTGCCCGCGGTTATGGGCGGATGGGAATTTGTTAATGTCCGGTTGTAGATAACTTTAATTAAACTTAATTAAAATGAATCAACCGTGTGTGTTACCGTGATGGCCCCTTCTCGGCGGAGTCCGGGAAGTGGACACGGTGTTGGAGTTATGCTTGCGCAGGATGTTCCTTTAGCTTCTCGCTCGAGCTTCGCCTTCTCTTCTCGCTCTCTTTTGCGTATAAGTTAGCCACCACATATGCTAGTCGCTTGCTGCAGCTCCACACATTTTGGCCTTATCCATTCCTATGAGCTTAAATAGTCTTGATCGCGTGGGTGTGAGATTGCTGAGTCCCTGTGGCTCACAGATACTACTACTCCAGATGCAGGTCCAGGGGATTCTGCTCCAGTTGACGATTACGAGCTCAGGTGGGAGTTCGACGAGGACTCTCAGCGATACTACGTATCTTTTCCGGATGATCAGTAGTGGTGCCTAGTTGGGGTTATCGATTCAGGACCTTGTCGCATGTTGGGGGTCTTTTCTATTTTTGGCGCCGTAGTCGGGCCATGAGTGCTTGTTTGATGGATGTTATTTATGTACTCTGATGTGACGTGGCGAGTGTAAGCCAACTATGTTATCTCCCCCTTTATTATGTATTACATGGGATGTTGTAATGATTGCCTGACTTGCGACATTGCTTTCAATGCGGTTATGCCTCTAAGTCGTGCCTCGACACGTGGGAGCTATAGCCGCATCGAGGGCGTTACAAGTTGGTAATCAGAGCCAGCCCCGACCTTAGGAGCCCCATTGCTTGATCGTTTTTAGCAGCCGAGTTGTGTCTAGAAAAATGTTTTGAGTCCTTAGGAATTATATATCGGAGAGCTTAGGAATTCTTTTTACTTCCCAGTCTCCTCATCGCTCTGGTAAGGCATCCTGGCGTAGAGTTTTGACTCTTCTCTTCTAAAAATTCCACTAAAATTTTTTTAGGTTCACGCGAGTATCTTGGTTTTGTTCCGATGGTTTTGTGACGAGAACATTGTTCTTGGTGCCTCCTGTCTTTAGGGGTTGTGGCAGTGTCCCGGGGAGTTGAGCTCCGAGGTGTTGTCGTCACAATTTTATCGTTGCAATTCTGGTATACTTGAGATATGTTCGCCGACATCGAAAATCTCTTTTATGCAGTTCGTTGGTGAGATAACCTCGACGCCACCCAGTACTGGGGCGGGAGTTCGGGAGTATCGCCATAACTTGTATAACGGATGCTTTTCGAAGGTTGAGGTAGATGGTTTCCGAAGTTTTCCTGGTTATGTGTTGAAGGATGGATACAGCTGGATGTAGGATTTGCTAGTTTGGGTGAGATATTGTGCTTCCCCTGTATCCCCAACACCTGATTGCATAACCGGAAAGGTTCGGGAGTTTCATAGGTGGGAAATCTAGTAGCTCTAGTTCTTCTTCCACGGATATTGGTTTGAGATTGGGATTTCTTACCAATTATTCGTTCTTGATCCGTACCTTGTTGATTTATTTCTCTACCTTAATTCTTCGTGGCTTCGCAATTGATGGATATGTGATCATTTGAAGAGGAATGCATTCGTTCATTTTGTTCGGATGTGAAGACTATATGTTGCAATTTTCATTCCGTTGGATTCAGCTTCTAGATTGTTGTCTATCTATGTGCTAATGGTGGTCAACCTCTTCAGGATGGCTCCTCCTACGCGCACGACTCCGAATCCTAATCCGCCTCCACCTCCGCCTCCTCCGGAAGCATGGCAAGCTGTGATGGCCGCTACTAATGCAAACACACAGTTGATCATGCAAATCCTTCAAGAGCGCAATCAAGGCAGTCAAGGGAATCAAGGCCATAATCAGCACCACTTTGCTACTCTAAACCAGTTCCTTGCTAATGGCCCAAAGACGTTCAGCGGTTGTGTTGAGGCTACCGATGCTGACGATTGGCTAGTGGATCTGGGCAAGCATTTTGAATGCAGCAACGTCAGGCCTGAAGATTTCGTCAAGTTCGCTTCTTTCCAGCTCAAAGATCAGGCTGCAGAGTGGTTCCAGCAGTACAAGGATTCCAGAGGTGGACGTCTGATCACTTGGGACGATTTCCGTCAAGATTTCCGCGCTCATCACATCCCTCAAAGTGTGGTTGAGAGTAAGCGTCAGGAATTCCGCAATCTGAAGCAAGGCTCTTTGTCTGTCTATGACTACAACAAGTTGTTCCAGAAGCTCGCCCGTTTTGCCAAGCAGGATGTTCCTGATGAGAAGAGTATGATCTATCAGTTCAGGGGTGGTCTTCGTGAGGAAATTCAGCTCGCTCTTGTCCTCTTTGAGCCGTTGAGATACGATGAGTTCTACAACATGGCACTGAAGCAAGAGGCTGCTCAGATGAGATGTGATGCTTCCAGGAAGCGTGCCAGAGATGTTACTCCGTCTTCCTCTACTCAAGTGGTCAAGCAGCAGAAGTATTGGCTTCCTCCTCCTCCGTTCCGTCAGCCGTATCAGCAGAAGAGCAAAGGTGGCAGTGGTTTCTCCCACCCACCCAACCCAGGCTTTCAGAACAAGGCTTCGTCTCAAGCTCCAAGACCGAGTGCTCCGTATCACCGTCCGCTTTCAGAGGTCACGTGCAACAAGTGCCAACAGAAGGGTCACTATGCCAACAAGTGTACCAACCAGAGGCGTCTTCCTCCTCCTCCTCCTGTCAGATCGGCAAGTACAGCTGTGGTCAAGCACAATCCCAAGCACGCCAAGGTCAATATGCTGAATGCAGCTCAGGCTGAGGATTCTTCAGATGTCATTATGGGTAACCTTCCTATTAATGATATTCCTGCAAAAGTTCTTTTTGACACGGGTGCATCGCATTGTTTCATGTCAAAGCCATTTTTTACCAAGCATGAGTTCTTTTCTTCTCATTTGGGTAAACATATGGATATCATTTCTCGTGGCAAACGTTTGAGCGCAAGTCTGGAGGTGCCAGATGTCGCTATCACGATGGGCGATTTCAAGTTTCTTGCTTCTCCTATGGTTCTTGGTAATTCCGATATCGATCTTATTCTCGGGATGGACTGGCTCTCTAAGCATAAAGCTCAGCTTGATTGTGCAGCCAGGCAGATTCAACTGACGCATTCGTCTGAGGAGATCATTGTCTTTGCCGCTCGAGATAATTCCATCCGGTTGTTTTCTCTCAATGAGAAGGGTGAATTGGATGCTATTTCGCAAATTCCTGTCGTTTGCGAATATCAAGACGTCTTTCCAGAAGAGCTCCCAGGAATGCCTCCGCACCGGCCAGTTGAATTTGTTATTGAACTTGAGCCTGGCACGGAACCTGTGTGCAAACGTCCTTACAAGCTCGGCCCCGAAGAGTTGAAGGAGTTGAAGAAACAACTCGATGAGCAAGAAAGATTGGGTCTCATTCGGCCTAGTACTTCTCCGTGGGGTTGTGGTGTTCTTTTTGTGAAGAAGAAGGATGGATCGAGTCGACTTTGTGTTGATTACCGTCCAGTAAACAAGAAGACCATCAAGAACAAATACCCACTTCCCAACATCAATGAGCTGTTCGAACAACTCAAGGGTGCTCAAGTATTCTCCAAGCTTGATCTCCGTATGGGTTATCATCAGATTCGTATTCGTGAGCAAGATATTCCCAAGACGGCGTTCAGAACAAGCTTTGGTTCATATGAATACACCGTCATGTCTTTTGGCCTCGCCAACGCTCCTCCGACGTTCTCTCGCATGATGAACTTCATCTTCAACCCCTACACCAATGAATTCGTTCTGGTCTATCTCGACGACATTCTGGTTTTCTCGAAGAACAAGAAAGATCATGCCAAGCACTTGCGTTTGGTTCTTGACAAGCTCAGAGAACATCAGTTCTACGCCAAGTTCTCCAAGTGTGAATTTTGGCTCGATGAAGTTCTTTATCTTGGTCATATCATCTCTGCCAAGGGCATTTCCGTGAATCCTGAGAAGGTGTCCGCAATTGTGAATTGGGAACCTCCTCAGAACGTGAAGCAACTCCGCAGTTTCCTCGGTCTCGCAAGCTATTGCAGAAGATTCGTTGAAAACTTTTCTAAGATCGCCAAGCCTCTCTCAAATCTTCTTCAGAAGCACGTCAAGTACGTTTGGTCTCCGGAGTGTGATATTGCTTTCAACTCTTTGAAAGAGAAATTGGTCACTGCTCCAGTTCTGACTCCGCCTGATGAAACCAAGCCGTACGAGGTCTTTTGTGATGCCTCTCTCCAAGGTCTCGGTGCTGTACTGATGCAAGAGAAGAAAGTTGTTGCTTATACCTCTCGTCAGTTGAAACCTAATGAGAAGAACTACCCCACTCATGATCTCGAGTTGGCGGCAGTTGTACACGCTTTGTTGACTTGGAGACATCTTCTATTGGGAAGGAAAGTGGATATTTTCACTGATCACAAGAGTCTCAAGTACATCTTCACTCAGCCTAATCTCAACCTCAGGCAGACTCGATGGGTCGAAATGATTCAAGAGTACAATCCGAGTATCGAGTATACTCCAGGCAAGGCTAATGTGATTGCTGACGCTTTGAGCAGAAAAGCATATTGCAACAGTCTGATTCTCAAGCCTTATCAACCCGAGCTTTGTGAAGCTTTCCGCAAACTGAATCTGCAAGTTGTTCCTCAAGGTTTCCTCGCCAACCTTCAAGTCTCTCCTACCTTAGAAGACCAGATTCGCCAAGCCCAACTTCTTGATGCTATGGTGAAGAAGGTGAAGATTGGTATTGCAAAGAGTCAGTCCAAGTACAAGTGCTACCGACTTGATGACAAGGACACTCTCTTCTTCGAGGATCGAATTGTTGTGCCCAAAGGTGAACTCCGTAAGGTGATCATGAACGAGGCTCACAACTCTCTCCTCTCCATCCACCCTGGTAGTACGAAGATGTATCAGGACCTCAAGCAAGCTTATTGGTGGACTCGAATGAAGCGCGAGATCGCTCAATTCGTAAACGAATGTGATGTCTGCAGAAGAGTGAAGGCAGAACACCAAAGGCCAGCTGGTCTCCTCCAACCTCTTGCCATTCCAGAATGGAAGTTTGACCACATTGAAATGGACTTCGTGACTGGGTTTCCAAAGTCCAAGCGTGGCAATGATGCTATATTTGTCGTCATCGACAAGCTCACCAAGGTGGCTCATTTTCTCCCTATCAAAGAGTCAATCACTGCAGCTCAATTGGCGGAACTCTATACCTCTCGCATTGTCTCTCTGCACGGTATTCCTCAAGTGATATCTTCAGACCGTGGCAGCATCTTTACCTCCAAGTTTTGGGATTCTTTTCAGAAAGCCATGGGCACCAACATCCGCTTCAGCACAGCGTTCCATCCTCAAACAAGCGGTCAAGTCGAGCGTGTCAATCAGATTCTTGAAGATATGCTCAGGGCTTGTGTGATCTCCTTCGGCATGAAGTGGGAGGATTGTCTTCCTTATGCTGAATTCTCATACAACAACAGCTTTCAAGCAAGTTCGGGCAAGGCCCCCTTTGAAATTCTGTATGGCAGGAAGTGTCGTACCCCTCTCAACTGGTCCGAAACCGGTGAACGTCAGCTGCTGGGTAATGACTTAATCATAGAAGCAGAAGAGATGTGCAAAGTTATTCGTGATAACCTCAAAGCAGCCCAGTCCCGCCAGAAGAGCTACTATGATAGTAAGCACCGTGATCTGGTTTTCGAAATCGGAGATCATGTTTACCTCCGCGTCTCTCCCATGAAAGGTACTCGTCGCTTCGGTATCAAAGGGAAGCTTGCCCCTAGATACGTGGGACCTTTCAAGATTGTCGCCAAGAGAGGCGACCTCGCCTATCAACTCGAGCTTCCTTCAAACTTTGCAAATGTTCATGATGTGTTCCATGTCTCTCAGCTTCGAAAGTGCTTCAAGACTCCTGACCGCACCGTCAACTTCGAGGACATTGAGCTCCAAGAAGATCTCTCCTATCGTGAGCACCCAGTTGCTATTCTCGAAGAGACTGAACGCAAGACTCGCAACAAGTCAATCAAATTTCTCAAAGTCAAGTGGTCACACCATTCCGACCGTGAAGCTACCTGGGAACGCGAGGATCACCTCCGTTCTGAGTACCCGGAGTTCTTTCAGTCCTAGATCTCGGGACGAGATCTTTTCGTAGTGGTGGAGTGTTGTAACGCCCCAGATGTAACTTTCCATATTTGTATCCAACTCTTGCCGTCTCCGGCGCTAAGTTATATTTATTTCTCGGGTTGGGTCTTTGTCTCCGTGTGTTGTTTTCGTTTTCATGCATCTCATATCATGTCATCACGTGCATTGCATTTGCATACATGTTCGTCTCATGCATTCGAGCATTTTCCCCGTTGTCCGTTTTGCATTCCGGCGTTTCGTTCTCCTCCGGTGGTCATTTCTACCTTTCTTTCTCGTGTGGGGATTAAACATTTCCGGATTGGTCCGAGACTTGCCAAGCGGCCTTGGTTTACTACCGGTAGACCGCCTGTCAAGTTTCGGGTCATTTGGACTTCGTTTGATACTCCAACGGTTAACCGAGGGACCGAAAAGGCCTCGTGTGTGTTGCAGCCCAACACCCCCCAAATTTGGCCCAAAACCCACCAAACTCTGCTCCATGTCCTAGAGCGTTCGATCACGATCGTGTGGGCGAAAACCGCACCTCATTTGGACTCTCCTAGCTCCTTCTATGCCTATATATACACCCCTCCGTTTTCGGATCTCTCCCTCTCCCCGAAACCCTAAAAAAAAAACTCCTCCAGCCGCCGTCGGACACAACCGCCGCCGACGGACATGTCCGGCCTCCCCGTCCGCCGCCACGTGTCGGCCTCCTAGTGGCGCCGCCCGGTCCCCAGTTCGCCGCCGCCCGCGGGCCCGCGAGGCCCGTGCGGGGCCCCCGCGGCCCGATCCGCCGCCGCGCCCTGTCCCGCGCCCCGCCGCCGTCTTCTCCCCGGCCGGCCGCCGCCGCGGGCGCCGTCGCCGCCCCAGCCGGAGGTCGCCGCCGCCGCGGGCACCTCGCCGCCCGGCCGCTCCCCGCCTCGGCTCCCGCGCCCCTCCGCTGCCTCTTTGCCGGCGCCGCCCCCCCCCCGGCGACCTCCTCCCCGCCGGCGCACCCCGCCGCTCCGGCGAGCTCGAGCTCCGCCGCCGGCGCCGCCTCGGCTTCCGTGCCCCGGCGAGCCCAGATCCAGATCCGCGCGTGAACAGTAAACCCTAACCCCCCTCCGATTTTTCTAAGTCCCTAGATTTTGATCCATGTTGCTCTGTTCGAGGTCCCGTAACTTTGCAACCGTAGCTCCGTTTTGGGCGTATGATATGTCAAAATCTTCGTCTCGACATGTACATCATTTCATTCCAGTGCATCATTTGCATTTGAGGTCATCTGGATACCCAAAATGCTGTTAGAAGGAGGCTTCGTGAGTTAGTTTGCAGATCCGTTAGTTCATCATGCACTTTTGTCATTTTTGCTATATTTAATTCGTGCATGATATGCCTGTGCCCCTTTGGGATGTATTGTGAAGCATTTTGTCTTCTTTCCAGAGGTGCCACCCATGCATTTTTAGGATGTGTGTGTTGTCTTGTGCAAGCTTGCGAAGTAGGGTACCTGAGAATGCAGATTTCAGAGACTTAGTGATTTTCTCTAAGTCTGGGATATTTTAGTTCATGATGCTATATGTCCAGCTTGTTTCCTAGTGTTCCGTGCCTCTTTTGAGGATGATCAGTAAGGGAGTTTTGATATTTAAGTTATGCTCTATCCATCCATGTCTTTGTTGGCATTTGTGGAGTGCTCTAGGTTGACTCAATCGAGCTCAACTTTTGCTTCGTTGTTAATCTGGGCAGATCGTCAACTTGTTTGCGATTTCGCCGATGCTACCGTTAGTGTTCCATGCATGCTATGCCTTCGTTCTTGCCATGTGTAGCTAGCACTTTGTGCCTTCTTGCTGGGGATATGCTTTCCTTGCCATGACTTGCACCATAGTGAGTGCATCGAGCTCGTTTACATGCCTTCGTGAGTTAAATTTCAGCATGTCTCAGTTTTCACTAAGTCTAAAAACTGATTGTGTTCGAGCGATGTTCGTGAGCTCGGTAGAGTATTTTGTGAACCCTTTTGGCCCCAGGTCACTTTGGGTGTTTTGTTGAGCTTGTTGAGTAGCTCCATGCCATGTTCTTACTTGTCATGTTCAGGTTTTCTATCATGTTGTTTTGCTGCTCCGAAGAGGGCTTCGTGATCTGAAATTTCAGACTAGTGTTAATTTCACTAAGTCTGAAATCTGTTTTGCATTTGCGTTTTAGCCATGCTTGTTTGAACCTCTTAATGGATGAATTTGCCTATGGCTCAGTGCTAGTGTTTTGTCAACCATCTTGTGTACATCACTGCCATATATTTTGTTTTCATGTTTGGTGGCTGTAGCATGTTCTTTTCGTTGCATTTAGATGCCTACTTGCTGTAAATCGCAGACCGGTGTCATATCTTAAAACGCTTGCCATTTCCAAACCGTAGCTCCGATTCCTATGATCTTTATATCGTTTTCAAGCGATTTCATCCCCTCTATCCAGTGGCACACTTGGTTTTCCAAGTTGATGCCAGGTTCATGCATTTCCTGTCATATCTTGCATTTTGCATCCCGCATCGCATCCCGCATAGCATATCGTCATTTCATCATATTGCTTGGTTTTGCCCGTGGTTGATTGTATCCTTGTTGCTTGTTTGTCTTGTTGGGTAGAGCCGGGAGACGAGTTTGCTACCGAGGAGCCCGTTGAGTTTGCTTGTGAGGATCCAGTCAACTCTGACAACTGTGCAGGCAAGATGATCATACCCTCGAAATCACTACTATCTTTGCTATGCTAGTTTGCTCGCTCTTTTGCTTGCCACTGCTTCGATGCCTACCTTTTGCTTGTCAGCCTCCCAATTGCCATGTTGAACCTCTAACCCACCATTGTCCTAGCAAACCGTTGATTGGCTATGTTACCGCTTGCTCAGCCCTTCTTATAGCGTTGTTAGTTGCAGGTGAAGATTGGAGCCGTTCCTTGTTGGAACATTTATATTGCTTGTTGGGATATCATTATATTGCTATGTTATCTTAACGCATCTATATACTTGGTAAAGGGTGGAAGGCTCGGCCTTTCGCCTAGTGTTTTGTTCCACTCTTGCCGCCCTAGTTTCCGTCATATCGGTGTTATGTTCCCGGATTGTTGCGTCCCTTACACGGTTGGGCTATAATGGGAACCCCTTGATAGTTCGTCTTGATTAAAGCTTTTCCAGCAATGCCCAACATTGGTTTTACCATTTGTCACCTAGCCTCTTTTTCCCTTGGGTTTCCGGAGCCCGAGGGTCATCTTATGTTAACCCCCCCCCCGGGCCAGTGCTCCTCTGAGTGTTGGTCCGAACCAGGCAGCCTGCGGGGCCACCTCGGGGAAACTTGAGGTTTGGTTTTACTCGTAGCTTGACCTATCCGAGCGTGCCCTGAGAAAGAGATATGTGCAGCTCCTATCGGGATTTGTCGGCACATTCGGGCGGTGTTGCTGGACTTGTTTTAACCTGCCGAATCATCTTGTTGTACCGAGATACCGAGTCTGATCGGTGTGTCTTGGGTGGAGGTCTATTCCTTCGTTGACCGTGAGAGCTTGTTATGGGCTAAGTTGGGACCCCCCTGCAGGGATTGATCTTTCGAAAGCCGTGCCCGCAGTTATGGGCGGATGGGAATTTGTTAATGTCCGGTTGTAGATAACTTTAATTAAACTTATTTAAAATAAATCAACCGTGTGTGTTACCGTGATGGCCCCTTCTCGGCGGAGTCCGGGAAGTGGACACGGTGTTGGAGTTATGCTTGCGCAGGATGTTCCTTTAGCTTCTCGCTCGAGCTTCGCCTTCTCTTCTCGCTCTCTTTTGCGTATAAGTTAGCCACCACATATGCTAGTCGCTTGCTGCAGCTCCACACATTTTGGCCTTATCCATTCCTATGAGCTTAAATAGTCTTGATCGCGTGGGTGTGAGATTGCTGAGTCCCTGTGGCTCACAGATACTACTACTCCAGATGCAGGTCCAGGGGATTCTGCTCCAGTTGACGATTACGAGCTCAGGTGGGAGTTCGACGAGGACTCTCAGCGATACTACGTATCTTTTCCGGATGATCAGTAGTGGTGCCTAGTTGGGGTTATCGATTCAGGACCTTGTCGCATGTTGGGGGTCTTTTCTATTTTTGGCGCCGTAGTCGGGCCATGAGTGCTTGTTTGATGGATGTTATTTATGTACTCTGATGTGACGTGGCGAGTGTAAGCCAACTATGTTATCTCCCCCTTTATTATGTATTACATGGGATGTTGTAATGATTGCCTGACTTGCGACATTGCTTTCAATGCGGTTATGCCTCTAAGTCGTGCCTCGACACGTGGGAGCTATAGCCGCATCGAGGGCGTTACAGGCGAATGGCATCACAATTTGATGTGGCGATCAGAAGGTGTATTATTGAAAAGAAAAGCCTTACCTCTTTGACTAGGGTTCTGCCGTATTATCATTTGCCTTCCTCTTAGAAGATGTGCTAGGCGCGGGCGCCCTTTCTCCTCGAAGACGCTTCTGGCGCACGTTGCAATGTCGAGCGCCTCCCCTTTGGAGCACGGAATAGTGTGATGGGTGAGGCATAGTAAGGTAACTCTTTCGAAGAAAGTGCCTTTTAAATTACTTACATGTGAAGCAGGAAGGAGGCCAGGGTAATCGGCGATGATAGGTACTCCCGTACCATCGTAGCTCGTTGATAGAATATTCCATCCTCGAGCTCCACAAATATGTCTGGATCTTCTTCAAACCCGGGGTCAAGATCCCGGTTGTGACCCTCCGGCTGAGGGGCGGGGTTATGGATCCCCTCGACAACCTTTCGCCATTCCTGTTATGAGTGGATAGGATACTGTCCATCAACAATAATTCAGGGAGAGGTGTAAAATGGTAGGGTCAGAGCTTACCCAGCTAGGGGAATTATACATGGAAAATCCGTCTCGACATTAGACACGGGTGAACTCCTCCTTCTCCCCTTTATACAGTTCGGCCAATATTTTGGCCAAAGCGACGGGGGTCTTCGGGCCCTTCCGACCGCAGCGTGAGGCGTCGTCTTCCCCATTATAGTGCCACATGGGAAGTCCTCTGTATTGGAGTGGTTGGACCCCCACACTATGGAGATCGCCATTACCTCGACTATTGACAAGCCGGACTGGGCGAGCATCTTAATCTTGCCCAGCAGCTGACTGACCTCTGTACTATCCACTTCCTCGAGGCTCCGAGGACGCCAACTATGGCGTTTCTTCAACAGAGCACTTGAAAATTCGAGGAGGCCCATTCGGACTGGATCGGGAAGAGCGACGTCGTCAATATAGAACCATTCGGAAGGCCACTCTTTGAAAGCCTTCTTCGGCGTGCCGGACAGGTATACGGTTTCTGCAATATGCCACACTTCGGATCCCCCACTTCGAATATTGACCCTCCTTGATTACGAGGGACGAAGCAGAACATTCTTCTCCATAAATCGAAATGGGCCTCGCAGCCCAGGAATAGCTCGCATAGAGCGACATAACCCGCAATATGCAGGATGGAGGCGGGAGTGAGACTGTGCAGTTGGAGGCCATAATACTCCAGTAGTCCTCGGAGGAAGGGATGGATTGGAAATCCGACACCTCTTAACAAGAAGGGGACGAAGCATACTTGTTCCCCCCTGGACGGATTGGGGAAGTTCTCCGCTTGATCCCGGCCATTGAAGGACGTCATCCCTGCTTGTACGGGGACTAAATCCGTGGGAGGAAGAAAGCCCTGTTTTTGCAGCTTCACCAGCCGACTGTGAGATACAGAACATCTCTCACAATCACCCTTTTCGGAGTCGTGGGGACGAGAGGAGGAGCTGGGAGCGCTAGCCATGTTGGGGTGGTTCTGCTCCGCAAGCTTTGAGGATTTTTTTCCGTGAGATTTGGAATGGATCTGAGATCTATTCTCTTTAAATAGGCACCTTTCTGGTATGGTCAGGGTGGTATATGTAAAAAATACCCCAACCTCTTGTATTCACTCGACACGTGGAAGCTAAAGTCGGGAAGGTGCGGAAGCCGAGGGGTACGACATTAAATGGAAAGCCGAATACATCGCTTTGAAGTCATCGGAGGAGGAACCCGCCTTGCAATGCCGAAGACTATCTGTGTGCCGGACACCTTGTCATTGAAGTCTGGTTCAGGGGCTACTGAGGGAGTCCTAGACTAAAGGGTCCTCGGGCATCTGGCCTATTAGGCATGGGCCGGACTGATGGGCTGTGAAGATACAAAGACTGAAGACTCTACCTGTGTCCGGATGGGACTCTCCTTGGCGTGGAAGGCAAGCTTGGCGTCCGAATATGAAGATTCCTTTCTCAGTAACCGACCTTATGTAACCCTAGATCCCTCCGGTGTCTATATAAACTGGAGGGCTAGGTCCGTAGATACATCCTCGCAATCATAGTCAGATAGGCTAGACGTTTAGGGTTTAGCCATTACGATCTCATGGTAGATCAACTCTTGTAATACTCATATTCATCAAGATCAATCAAGCAGGAAGTAGGGTATTACCTCCATAGAGAGGGCCCGAACCTGGGTAAACACTGTGTCCCCCATCTCCTATTACCATCGACCTTAGACGCACAGTTCAGAACCCCCTACCCGAGATCCACCGGTTTTGACACCGACACTTCTTCACACCGTGGCCATCCCTACTGGACCCCTGCCTAAGGTCGCCCTGGCGGACTAGTTTGGCTGGCGGCGGCGCCTTGTCGTCACTGTCCTCGAGGACGATGACTCCTTCCTTGTCGCAGCCACATCACCAAGCGGCGATCTCCTCTAGGGCGTGACGCTGGCGCTCCATCTCCAGCCGGGCCCAGTCCTCACGCGCCCACTTGATGGCGGCCTCATCGTCCGCGACCATGTCATCATTCTTGCTCTTCATGGCGGCGAGCCCCGGCTCCGTCTTCGGCTTGACGAGGCGGGAGGTAGGAGCAGAGGAGGCACGACCGCCCTCATTGATGATGAGGGCAGCGCCGCGGGTACGCCGGCCAAGCGGCGTCTCCACGGGCTCGGCCTTGATGCTGACAAGCGCTGGCGACCTAGAGGAGCGGGAGAGGGAACGGAAGGAGGAGGAGGACCCGCCCACCATGCGCCTCGGCAGCCACAGGAGGCCACTCCCGCGGGGGGGGGGGGGGGGGGCGCCGGATACTCGAGCGGCGGATCGTTGCCGCCCTCGAGGTACTCGAGGACAAAATGGAGCGTGTGGCCGGGGGCGCCCCACCACAGGTGGCAGTCGTTGTTGTTGTTGCACCCCCTTATCACCAACGTGTGGTTGGTGGAGGCGAGATGCTCCTCTTGGCGGCGTTGGAAATACGGCGCCCAATGCACGTGGTTGTTGGCTATGTACTCCGAGAGGCCCCGCTCCTCCTCCATCAAAGAGGCCCGAACACGCTCGATCTTGGTGTGGAAGGGGCCGGCCTCGATCGGCTGTGGGGGGACAGGGACGCCTCCAGCGCTGAGCCTCCACCCCCCAGCATGCGCATGTCAGGCGCCGCCAGGTAGTTCTCCTCGTGGAGGAGGTGGGCTTCCCACTTGTGTAGGTGGTGACGACCGAAGCCGTTGGTCGCCGCTCCCTCACCGGGGAACCGATCTCCCATCAACGGGGGCGTACATGCGGTGGCTCTAGACGAGGAGAGAGGGATACGAGATGGGGGGAGACGGCGGCGAGAGAGAGAGAGAGGTTGTGGGCGAGTGCGTCAACCGGCGAGGGAGGGGCGGCTTTTACAGCGGCAGGGGGACAGCAAGCGTGTGTACGCATGGCAGGAGGGGGCGCGTCGCCACACTGCACCGCTCGTGAGGAATCAATGGAAGGCTGACCAGCGGCAGCCATGACATTGATTCCCCGCAGGAAACCGAGGCAATGAGGAAGACGAGACGAGACCAGCCGCTAACTCGGTGGCCTATCTAGGATTTTGTGCATTCCCCTACGCCCTCGGGCGCCCTCAGCGCGTCGGGTTCGCCCTGGGGCCACCGGCGCCAAATTCGGGCCTAACCGGCGAAAAATGGGCTTCTAGGGGCGTGACTGGACCATTTTCTAGCGTCGGCGATAAAAAAGGGCCTTGGGGGCCTGTTGGGGGGGCGAGTAGTAGTATCGAAAGTATGTCTAGAGGGGGGTGATTAGACTACTTGACCGAATAAAAATTTAGCCTTTTCCTAATTTTAAGTCTTGGCTTATTTTTAGCAACTTAGCACAAGTCAAGCAATCAACCTACACATGCAAGTATAAGAGTATAGCAGCGGAATATAAATCATAGCACATTTAGATACATTACAACCGCGTACTATTCCAGCCCTCTCACACATTTGAAGATTTTGGCCGTCAGATTAAGAATCTGGGTCATCTTGGCCGTCCGATGCTCAGTTTCGCGCTAACTGGGCCGCTGTCCTAAGGGGCTCCTACTCCGATGGAAAAAACGGTGGCCTCTGGTTAATCGGGCTTGTTTACACTCGGAGCCCATTCAACCCCATGAAGCCCGCAAACACGTCCCCTCTCCTTTCGTCTATCTCTTTCCCCGACCTCCCCTCGCCGCCGCCGCCACTGCCACTGTTGACGCCAACCTCCAGCCACGGCGTTCCTCTCTGACCCGAGCGACGAAGGCACCCCCTTGACCTCGCCTCTGACCATACCCTAGTGTGTCGCCGCCGCCGCTGCCACTGGCGACGCCAACCTCGAGCCACGAGATCCCTCTCTCGACCGAGCGAAAAAGGCACCACCGATGGCGGGTACACGTCGGACACGCACGAGGATCCGGAAGACCGCAAGCACAAGAAGGAGATGGTGGCCGAGTTGCTGCCGCAGGCCTGGTCCACCTTATTTCTACGCCAGGTTTGAACTTCTCGGTTGCCCCGTTGCTGGATCCTACCTCGGTCGAGCACCCGGCAAGCAAGGTACGCTCGTACGTCATATGATCTTTGGGCGCGATCGAAATAACATCGATCACTTGCTGATGGAGGCACGGCCGATCAAGGTGTCCATAATGGCAGAATGTGGATGTGTATGCCCATTGCCCCGACCCCTCCTACACGTGCACCTCTGCAGCGATCTAAAGGTATGGACCTTGCTAACCTGCCATGGCACTCTACAACTACCATATATCCAATTTCTTTTTGTCGAGGTGGCGCTTTAGCCTTTGCACTTGAACTGTTTGATGAATTGTCGATATGATGTGAGTGTTCACCAGATATGATGTGAAAAATATGATATCTTCGGGTATTTATCCTCCTAAATATTCAGATATTCTAACCCTGTAATCCTCACTGCTCACAACTAGACGTAGCTTTCTGATGTATCTTTTGGATTTGGTTGATGTCAATCAGATATCAGGACGTTTGTGAGGACATATATTTCCGATACCTGTATTTTGTAGCAAAAAGTCTGATGTTTCTGTTCTCCAAATAATTGATTACCAACTCACTATACAGTTGCAG
The DNA here is from genome assembly GCF_018294505.1 of Triticum aestivum. Lineage (NCBI taxonomy): Eukaryota > Viridiplantae > Streptophyta > Magnoliopsida > Poales > Poaceae > Triticum > Triticum aestivum. The sequence goes on from NC_057812.1 coordinate 179,297,168, forward strand.
ATTGGTCAATAATTATGTAAGAGCTGGGTGTTTTGATTGAAAGTATACTGGCGATGTAGTGAAGTTTTTTTTCTTTCCCTCTCCCCAGCATTTTGATCTTCGATATATGCTATATCTCGCTCTACTTCTTTCATGCATTATAAGAAACATGTGGCAGTGGACATGTTTAAGAAAAAAAGAATACGACAGTGGAGATCAGTAGATCTAATTTTCTATGCTATGCAAAATGTGTCCATTCTCTAATGTAAGGCCAACTTTCGCTTCTAGGATGTTTTTTCTTGGCTGCTGTATCTATTTCTAATTTTTTTGCAAATTCAATATCTTCATACTAATTCACTAGTTTCATGATTGGCTGCTCACTAAGTTATCACCGGTTCTATGTTTTTTCTCATGTATGTACATTGTGTTCATAACTGAAATCCCCTTTCCATGACGGAAGCTGATTCCAGATTTTTTACTTCCTTCAAATTAAATGAAATATATTTTCTGTCAAGCTCAATCATTTATTTTGTGAGCTATTTAGGCCATCCTTATTCTGATTAAGCCAGACATTTTGTGAGTTACTTCTATGTAATGGTACAGGAGATTTTCTCTGAGCTGGATGACCTGAAGCGATGCTTGATTCGGTATAGTTGAAGCGGCACGTTTACAGGACATATGCAGCTCTTTTCACTTTACATATGTTAAATTATATTTGGATGGTGTGGTGTTGTTGCATCGTTGAGGAAAAATAATAGGTTGTAACATATGAAAATAACCAATACTCCTAGAATTCCAGCTTATAGAGGCTATGGTAGAAATGTTGAGAGGTATGTCTGCTAGCTGCATTAGTTATTTTATAAATTGAGTGGGCAGAAATTTGGAGATTCCTGCGTTCTTTCTGTGGGCCATCCCTTCATTGGTCTGGCCTATTTTATCTAGGACTACCAAGTTAAGAGTATTTAGACATTGTTTTGTTTCGTTGAGTAAATTGGTCTTGTGAATCCAAATCTGTGTGTTTGTTTGACTAATGCAGGTGCATTTCCTCAAGCATATTGGCTGGTCACCCGAGCCTAATTGACAAATTATTCAACCTATTCATGGATCAGGCAAAATATTCCATTCATAATAAATGTATTTGGTTTGCTTTCAGTTTATTGATTTTAACAAGCTTCGGAATACAATAGTTACGTTACGTCAGTTGTTAGCTTTTTACATCTTCACAGATAGGTCAGTTATTAGCTTTTTACATATTCACAAATAACTGGTGATACCTTGCAGGCTATTTAAGCGAAAAAAACATGCATGCATCATGACCGGCTCGAGGTGGTTGGAGGTTATTTAATTTAGGTGAAACAGTTCCGACTTCAACTATTTGGTTTGGGAACTATATATATACTCTCGCTGCTAGGAATAGCAGGCACCATGCTATTCTCAGTTTTCTTTTTTCTTGCGGAGCTTTACATCACAGCGACAAAGACATGCATGCATCATGACCGGCTCAAGCTGGTTGGGCGATTAGATACAGTATTTTCACACTATTGTTGGGTATTTTTTCAATGCCTCATATTTGACGAAGGGGATTACATGTATTCTCTCAAAAAAATGACAAGTTTATAGGTGTAGTTTTCAATATGTGCTGATGATGCTTATGAGACAGAAACCCATATTTGTATGTCTCCATCTCCGGACTATGGGAATCCTTCGGGTAAAAGAGGTTTCACATCCGTTTGTTAGAATTGAATTTGTTTCATTTTAGTGCAAAAAACAGCCGATAGCTCAACCTGGCTGCTGAATGACTTAGAAAATATGTCATTGTGTTATTTGATTATTTGTAATTCAGAGTCTGTCCTTAAATTTTTTGGGAATTAGTTGTGTGTGTTTCATGCCATCATATATTTATGGAATTCCTATTATTCTATCGAAAAAATGAACGGGCGTGGCAATGCGCGCCTATCATGATCTAGTGAAGGTAAAGGGAGGAGTTTAGAGGGAGCAAACACAATGTAGACACGGAGATTTTTGGCGTGGTTCCGATAGGTGGTACTATCGTACATCCACGTTGATGGAGACTTCAACCCACAAAGGGTAATGGTTGCGTGAGTCCACGAAGGGCTCCACCCACAAAGGGTCCATGAAGAAGCAACCTTGTCTATCCCAGCATGGCCATCGCCCACGAAGGACTAGCCTCACTTGGGTAGATCTGCACGAAGCAAGCGATCTCCTTGCCCGTACAAACTCCTTGGTTCAACTTCACGATCTTGACGGAGGCTCCCAAGTGACACCTAACCAATCTAGGAGACACCACTATCCAAGAGGTAATAGATGGTGTGTTGATGATGAACTCCTTGCTCTTGTGCTTCAAATGATAGTCTCCCCAACACTCAACTCTCTCTCACTGATTTGGATTTGGTGGAAAGCAACTTGGGGAAGGCTAGAGATGAAGATTCTTGTGGTTGGATTGGAATATCTTGGTCTAAACACTTGAGTAGGTGGTTCTCTCTCAGAAAGTGTAAGGTAGAAGTGTAGGCACGTTCTGATGGCTCTCTCCCCCTAATGGAGGTTGGGTGGAGGGGGTATATATAGCCTCCACACAAAATCTAACCGTTACACACAATTTACCAAACTTGGTGGGACCAAATCACTAAACTTGGTCAGACCGATTTAGTTCAAAATGTGAACGTTAGGCTTTTTCGGTGGGACCGACATGTCAACTCGGCAGGACTAATTTCATTAGGGTTAGGGCATAACGTAATCTCGGTGAGACCGACCACATAAACTCGGTGGGGCCGATTTCTGTAATAGGCAAACAAAGAGTTGGTCAGGCAAACTCGGTGGGACCGATCGCTCATTTCGGTGAGACCGAAACATTATGAAAAGGAAACAGAGAGTTTGCATTGCGAACTTGGTGGGACCGATCACTCATCTCGGTTAGACCGAAACGTTACGAAGGGAAACAGAGAGTTTGCAATCCCATCTCGATGAGACCGAGATCCCTATTGGTGAGACCGAACTGATTAGGATTTCTGGCAATGGCTATGTCAAATGAACTCGGTGGCGCCGGATAGATCAAATCGGTGGGGCCGAGTTTGAATTTTGGTTTGGGACATATGTGGATATGAGAAAGTGGTTGAGGGCTTTGGGAGCATATCACTAAGAATTTTGAGCAAGCAAGCCATTAAGCCACACCTCATCCCCTTTTAGTAGTATTGGCTTTTTCTATGGACTCAATATGATCTTGGATTACTGAAATGAAAAGGTAGAGTCTTGAGCTTGAGCCAATATGTGTCCATAGCATTTTGAGGGGTCCACATTCCTAGTCCATGCCATGCCAATCATTGAACTTGCTAAAATGATCATCTTGAAAGAGCATTAGTTCAATGAGCTATATGTTGTTAGGAATTACCGAAACCACCGAGGGATAGTTGCACTTTCAGTCTCCCCCTTTTTGGTAATTGATGACAACGTATAGATCAAAGCTTCGACAAATGATGATAAGATTAAAGTACATCATCGATTTGAGAAGTATGTGATAAGCAAGAGCTCCCCCTAAATTTGTGCATTATTTAAAATTTTCTTTTGAATGCAAATACACAATTGATTAGGATCATGGGTTACTCTTCCATGTCACATACATCTTGGTGGAGCGCTCAAAATGATAGAGAGTAAAAATATGCACTCATCACCAAGGCAAAGTGAATGATCATATATGAGAGATAAACAATAACATCATTCAAGCAAGCACATTAATGTAGGATATGATCAAACACATGATCATACAAGTATCTCACACACATAGACATAAAGTATCAACCAAGCACACAAATAAGTATCAACCAAATAGCAAAGAAGGCAAAAATAAGCAAAGCTCTCTCTCTCGAAGCCTATGATCTATACACTTTCTCCCACTTTGGCAACAAGTTACCAAAAAGCTTGAAAATGCATAGTGCTATGCATCTCTCTAGGCTTGATCTTCGGGAGGAGGCTTTGAGAGGACTCCAAGGATGAATGCATACGTTGAAGTTGTTGGAGCTGGTGGAGTGGCAACTAGAGGTGGAACTAATGTTGTGGCTGCAGGTGCTGATGTAGTTGCTCTTGTGTCAGCCATGGGCACTGTAGCAGATCTCTGCTCGCTTGGCACTCTCTAAAAGGCATCTGTGGTAGCCTACCCTTTCCTCTCCTCGGCTTCTTCCTAGAGCTGCTCAACTGATGTATACATCTCTGCCACCTTCAGATCAAGATCATAAAATTTAGTCTCAATGATCCTCTCCAGGCTATCTTGGTGTTGGGAAACGTAGTAATTTCAAAAATTTCCTACGCACACGCAAGATCATGGTGATGCATAGCAACGAGAGGGGAGAGTGTTGTCTACGTACCCTCGTAGACCGACAGCGAAAGCATTAGCACAACGCGGTTGATGTAGTCGTACGTCTTCACGGCCCGACTGATCAAGCACCGAAACTATGGCACCTCCGAGTTTTAGCACACGTGTAGCTCGATGATGATCCCCGGACTCTGATCCAGCAAAGTGTCGGGGAAGAGTTCCGTCAGCACGACGGCGTGGTGACGATCTTGATGTTCTACCGTCGCAGGGCTTCGCCTAAGCACCGCTACAATATTATCGAGGATTATGGTGGAAGGGGGCACCGCACACGGCTAAGAAAACAATCACGTGGATCAACTTGTGTGTCTATGGGGTGCCCCCTGTCCTCGTATATAAAGGAATGGAGGAGGGGAGGGCCGGCCCTCTCTATGGCGCGCCCTAGGGGAGTCCTACTCCCACCGGGAGTAGGATTCCCCCTTTCCTATTCCAACTAGGAGTCCTTCCATGTAGTAGGAGTAGGAGACAAGGAAGGGGAAGAGGGAAGAGAAGGAAGGAGGGGGCGCAACCCCTCCCCCTAGTCCAATTCCGACTAGGCCTTGGGGGGGGTGCGGCCTGCCTCTCCCTCTCCCCTAAAGCCCAATAAGGCCCATATACTTCTTCTCCCGTATTCCCGTAACTCTCCGGTACTCCGAAAAATACCCGAACCACTCGGAACCTTTCCGATGTCCGAATATAGTCGTCCAATATATCGATCTTTACGTCTCGACCATTTCGAGACTCCTCGTCATGTCCCCGATCTCATCCGGGACCCCGAACTCCTTCGGTACATCAAAACTCATAAACTCATAATATAACTGTCATCGAAACCTTAAGCGTGTGGACCCTACGGGTTCAAGAACAATGTAGACATGACCGAAACACGTCTCCGGTCAATAACCAATAGCGGAACCTGGATGCTCATATTGGCTCCCACATATTCTACGAAGATCTTTATCGGTCAGACCGCATAACAACATACGTTGTTTCCTTTGTCATCGGTATGTTACTTGCCCGAGATTCGATCATCGGTATCTCAATACCTAGTTCAATCTCGTTACCGGCAAGTCTCTTTACTCGTTTCGTAATACATCATCTCGCAACTAACTCATTAGTTGCAATGCTTGCAAGGCTTATGTGATGTGCATTACCGAGAGGGCCCAAAGATACCTCTCCGACAATCGGAGTGACAAATCCTAATCTCGAAATACGCCAACCCAACATGTACCTTTGGAGACACCTGTAGAGCTCCTTTATAATCACCCAGTTACGTTGTGACGTTTGGTAGCACACAAAGTGTTCCTCCGATAAACGGGAGTTGCATAATCTCATAGTCATAGGAACATGTATAAGTCATGAAGAAAGCAATAACAACATACTAAACGATCGAGCATTAAGCTAACGGAATGGGTCAAGTCAATCACATCATTCTCCTAATGATGTGATCCCGTTAATCAAATAACAACTCTTTGTCTATGGTTAGGAAACATAACCATCTTTGATTAACGAGCTAGTCAAGTAGAGGCATACTAGTGACACTCTGTTTGTCTATGTATTCACACATGTATTATGTTTCCGGTTAATACAATTCTAGCATGAATAATAAACATTTATCATGAAATAAGGAAATAAATAATAAATTTATTATTGCCTCTAGGGCATATTTCCTTCACTTGGTTCTGAGTCAGGGTGGCCAAGCCCTTCTCAATCCTCAAGGTGGCTTGAATCGGATAACCAAGTTGATCGTGCTTAGATTTGAGAAACACTTGGGATGCTTCTTCAGCACTTGGCATCTTTGCAGGTTTCTCAACCTTTGCTTTCTCTCTCTCTTTTCTTGAGCCTCAGCATATGTGGGATCGTTAGCATTCATGACAACTGTGTTGCCCTCAAAATCTGGCCTCAAGGGAAAATTTTCCTTGTCCAAAAGATATGTGCTTGTGCCCATCTTGGAGTTGATGAACACCTGGATGTGTGGAGCATACCCACTTGACCTCTTCTGATCTGCAGCTGTCCTATTGATTGTCTCAATAATCAGACTCATGACTTTGAACTTTTGGGGTAGATCAAACAATTGAAACAAGTTGATGGAATGAACTCTGATCATTCTATGATCTCCTGACTTGGACAATAGAGTATGCCTCAATATAGTGTTGATTGTGGTCAAACTGGACAACAAATAGTAGACAGAGCCCATCTTCTGAGTTTCCAAGGCTTTATCAGGAATTTCCTTATACATATTAGCCATGGAGTTGTGATCCGTATTATTCTTGGCATACACATCTATGTCATCCTCTTGCTCTTTAGGGACATTGATCAGTTTGGCCCACTCAGCAACTGTTGATTGGTACCTAGTACCTTCAGACATCTAGACAATTCTGCCATCAGGATAGAAATGTGCTATGGAGTAGAATTGCATAATAAGTTCATCATTCCACTTAGTGAGTTTCTGACCCACAAAGGCATCTACTCCACACAGCCTGAAGCTCTCATGCACTCATGGAAAATGATCTTCATATTTGTCAATATATTTCCAATCTTCCCACTTCATATCACAAACGATTGGCTTCTTATTAAGCAAAACAGTTTCATAGAAGTCCTGCTGCTCCTTGGTGTGGAACCTGTAATCCACAGCAGTCCTTCTCCTTAGAGCATATGGGCCAGATTAACTCCAAAGTACGAGACCTGCATCCTTTCTGATTTTCATGTTTTTTGCCACTGGATGGCTATCATCATGGTTAGGCATCTTGGGCTTGAGCTTCCTAAGCACTTGGGCTTCAGCATCTTCTTCAACTTCAGTTTCTGGCACTGGGGCCTTGTTCTTTTCAGCAGCTGGTATGTTCCTTGTGCTCCTCTTGGGTGTAGTCTTGGGAGCTGGAGCAGAAGCTTTGGGGGTTGTCTTGGGCTTAGAAGAGGCAGCCCCAGACTTGATGGCATCCCCCATCAGCTTTTGAGAATTGGGTGCTGGTGCAGCATCCTCTTCCTCTTCATCTTCATCCTCAGCTGGCTCTTCCATCATAGAGGATCTTCCAATGACATTTGCTATGGTCTTCTTGACCCTTTCTTTCCTCTTCTTGCACTTGTTGGGGACCGCAGTAATTTCAAAAAATATTCCTACGCACATGAAAGATCATGGTGATTCATAGCAACGAGAGGGGAGAGTGTGTCCACGTACCCTCGTAAACCAAAAGCGGAAGCGTTATGACAACACGGTTGATGTAGTCGTACGTCTTCACGATCGACCGATCCTCAGTACCGAACGTACGAAACCTTTGTGATCTGCACATATTCAGCTCGGTGACGTCCCGCGAACTCACGATCCAGTAGAGCTTCGAGGGAGAGTTTCGTCAGCACAACGACGTGATGACGGTGTTGATGAAGCTACCGACGCAGGGCTTCGCCTAAGCACCGCTACGATATGACCAAGGTGGATTATGGTGGAGGGGAGCACCGCACATGGCTAAAAGATCAATGATCAACTTGTGTGTCTCCATGGGGTGCCCCCTCCCCCCTATATAAAGGAGTGGAGGAGGGGGAGGGCCGGCCCTCTACTATGGTGCGCCCTGGGAAGTCCTACTCCCACTAGGAGTAGGATCCCCCCCTTCCATGTAGTAGGAGTAGGAGGGAAGGAAAGGGAAAAGAGAAGAGAAGGAAGGAGGGGGTGCTGCCCCTCCCCCAATTCCAATTCGGACTAGGCCTTGGGGGGCGCGCGGTCTCCCCTCTCTCTTTCCCCTAAAGCCCAATAAGGCCCATATATTCCCCGGCGAATTCCCGTAACTTTCCGGTACTCTGAAAAATACCCGAATCTCTCGGAACCTTTCCGATGTCCGAATATAGTTGTCCAATATATCAATTTTTATGTATTGACCATTTCGAGACTCCTCGTCATGTCCCAGATCTCATCTGGGACTCCAAACTACCTTTGGTACATCAAAACACATAAACTCATAATACCAATCATCACCGAACGTTAAGCGTGCGGGCCCTACGGGTTCGAGAACTATGTAGACATGACCGAGACACGTCCCCGGTCAATAACCAATAGCAGAACCTGGATGCTCATATTGGCTCCTACATATTCTATGAAGATCTTTATCGGTCAAACCGCATAACAACATACGTTTTTCCCTTTGTCATCGGTATGTTACTTGCCCGAGATTCGATCATCGGTATCTCAATACCTAGTTCAATCTCGTTACCGGCAAGTCTGTTTACTCGTTCCGTAATACATCATCCTGCAACTAGCTCATTAGTTGCATTGCTTGCAACGCTTAAAGTGATGTGCATTACCGAGAGGGCCTAGAGATACCTCTCCGACAACGGAGTGACAAATCCTGATCTCGATCTATGCCAACTCAACAAGTACCATCGAAGACACCTGTAGAGCACCTTTATAATCACCCAGTTACGTTGTGACTTTTGGTAGCACACAAAGTGTTCCTCCAGTATTCGGGAGTTGCATAATCTCATAGTCATAGGAACATGTATAAGTCATGAAGAAAGCAATAGCAACATACTAAACGATCGAGCATTAAGCTAACGGAATGGGTCAAGTCAATCACATCATTCTCTATGATGTGATCCCATTAATCAAATGAAAACTCATGTATATGGCTAGGAAACTTAGCCATCTTTGATTCAACGAGCTAGTCAAGTAGAGGCATACTAGTGACACTCTGTTTGTCTATGTATTCACACATGTACTAAGTTTCCGGTTAATACAATTCTAGCATGAATAATAAACATTTATCATGAAATAAGGAAATATAATAACAACTTTATTATTGCCTCTAGGGCATATTTCCTTCAGTCTCCCACTTGCACCAGAGTCAATAATCTAGTTCACATCGTTTATGTGATTTAACACCAATAGCTCACATCTTTATGTGATTAGTTCACATCTCCATGTGACTAACACCCAAAGGATTTAGCAGAGTCGATAATCTAGTTCACATCGCTATGTGATTAACACCCAAACAATGATCATGTTTTGCTTGTGAGAGAAATGTAGTCAACGGGTCTGCCACATTCAGAGTCGTATGTATTTTGAAAATTTTCTATGTCTACAGTGCTTTGCACGGAGCTACTCTAGATAATTGCTCCCACTTTCAATATGTATCTAGATCGAGACTTAGAGTCATCCAGATCTGTGTCAAAGCTTGCATCGACGTAACTCTTTACAATGAGCTCTTTGTCACCTCCATAACCGAGAAACATTTCCTTATTCCACTAAGGATATTTTTGACTATTGTCCGGTGATCCACTCCTGGATCACTATTGTACCCTCTTGCTAAACTTATGGTGAGAGACACAATAGGTCTGGTACACAACATAGCATACTTTGTAGAACCTATGACTGAGGCATAGGGAATGACTTTTCATTCTCTTTCTATTTTCTGCCATGGTCGGGTTTTGAGTCTTTACTCAACTTCACACCTTGCAACACAGGCAAGAACTCCTTCTTTGACCGTTCCATTTTGAACTACTTCAAAATCTTGTCAAGGTATGTACTCATTGAGAATATATCAAGCTCTTGATCTATCTCTATAGATCTTGATGCTCAATATGTAGGTAGCGTCACCGAGGTCTATCTTTGAAAAACTCTTTTCAAATACTCCTTTATGCTTTCCAGAAAATTCTACATTATTTCCGATCAACAATATGTCATTCACATATACTATTCAGAAATGTTGTAGTGCTCCCACTCACTTTCTTGAAATACAGGCTTCACCGCAAGTCTGTATAAAACCATATGCTTTGATCACTTTATCAAAGTATATATTCCAACTCCGAGATGCTTGCACTAATCCATAGATGCATCGCTGGAGCTTGCACACTTTGTTAGCACCTTTAGGATTGACAAAACCTTATTGTTGCATCATATACAACTCTTCTTTAAGAAATCCATTAAGGAATGCAGTTTGGACATCCCTTTGCCAGATTTCATAAAATGCGGCAACTGCTAACATGATTCGAACAGACTTTTAAGCATCTATACGAGTGAGAAAATCTCATCGTAGTCAACACCTTGTCCTTGTTGAAAACATTTTGCGACAATTCAAGCTTTGTAGATAGTAACACTACTATCAGCGTCGGTCTTCCTCTTGAAGATCCATTTATTCTTAATGACTCACCGATCATCGGGCAAGTCAATCAAAGTCCATACTTTGTTCTCATACATGGATCTCATCTCAGATTTCATGGCCTCAAGCCATTTCCCGGAATCTGGGCTCATCATAGCTTCCTCATAGTTCGTAGGTTCATCATGGTCTAGTAACATGACTTACCGAAATGATTACCGTACCACTCTAGTGCAGACCATACTCTGATTGTCCTACGAGGTTCGGTAGTAACTTGATCAGAAGTTTCATGATCATCATCATTAGCTTCCTCACTAATTGGTGTAGAGATCATTAGAACTGATTTCTGTGATGAACTACTTTCCAATTCGGGAGAAGGTACAGTTACCTCATCAAGTTCTACATTCCTCCCATTCACTTCATTCGAGAGAAACTTCTTCTCTAGAAAGTATCCACTCTTAGCAACAAAGATATTGCCTTTCGGATCTGTGATAGAAGGTGTACCCAATAGTTTCTTTTTGGGTATCCTATGAATACGCACTTTTCCAATTTTTGGTTTTGTGCTTATCAGGATGAAACTTTTTCACATAAGCATCACAACCCCAAATTTTAAGAAACGATAACTTAGGTTTCTTGCTAAACCACAGTTCATATGGTGTCATCTCAACGGATTTAGATGGTGCCCTATTTAACGTGAATGCAGCTGTCTCTAATGCATAACCCCAAAACGATAGTGATAAGTCAGTAAGAGGCACCATAGATTGCACCATGTCTAATAAAGTACAATTACGATGTTCGGACACACCATTATGCTATGGTGTTCCAGGTGGCATGAGTTTGTGAAACTATTCCACATTGTTTTAATTGAAGACCAAACTCATAACTCAAATATTCGTCTTCGCGGTCAGATCGTAGAATCTTTATTTTCTTGTTACGATGATTTTCCACTTCACTCTAAAATTCTTTGAACTTTTCAAATGTTTCAGACTTATGTTTCATAAAGTAGATATACCCATATCTGCTCAAATCATCTGTGAAGGTCAGAAAATAACGATACCTGCCGCGAGCCTCAACACTATCGGACTGCATACATTAGTATGTATTATTTCCAACAAGTCTGTTGCTCGCTCCATTGTTTCGGAGAACGGAGTCTTAGTCATCTTGCCCATGAGGCATGGTTCGCAAGCATCAACTGATTCATAATCAAGTGATTCCAAAAACCCATCAGCATGGATTTTCTTCATGCGCTTTACACCAATATGACCTAAATGGCAGTGCCACAAATAAGTTGCACTATCATTATTAACTTTGCATCTTTTGGCTTCAATATTATGAATATGTGTCTACGATCGAGATTCAATAAACCATTCACCTTGGGTGTATGACCTGAGAAGGTTTTATTCATGTAAACAGAATAACAATTATCCTTGACTTAAATGAATAACCGTATTGCAATAAACATGATCCAATCATATTATGCTTTACGCAAACACAAAAAAACATTTATTTAGGTCCAACACCAAGCCCGAAGGTATAGGGAGTGTGCGATGATGATCATATCAATCTTGGAACCACTTTGAACACACATCATCACTTCACCCTTAACTAGTCTCTGTTCATTCTGCAACTCCCGTTTCGAGTTACTAATCTTAGAAACTAAACTAGTATCAAATACCGAGGGGTTGCTATAAACACTAGTAAAGTACACATCAATAAAATGTATATCAAATATACCTTCGTTCACTTTGCCATCCTTCTTATCCGCTAAATACTTGGGGCAGTTCTGCTTCTAGTGACCAGTCCCTTTGCAGTAGAAACACTTAGTCTCAGGCTTAGGTATAGACTTGGGTTTCTCCACTTGAGCAACAACTTGCTTGCCATTTTTCTTGAAGTTCCCCTTCTTCCCTTTTCCCTTTTCTTTAAACTAGTGGTCTTGTGAACCATCAACACTTGATATGTTTTTCTTGATTTCTACCTTCGTCGATTTCAGTATCACGAAGAGCTTGGGAATCGTTTCCGTTATCCCTTGCATATTATAGTTCATCATGAAGTTCTAGTAACTTGGTGATAGTGACTAGAGAACTTTGTCAATCACTATCTTATCCGGAAGATTAATTCCCACTTGATTCAAGTGATTGTAGTACTCAGACATTTTGAGCACATGCTCACTAGTTGAGCTATTCTCCTCCATCTTGTAGGCAAAGTATTGTCAGAGGTCTCATACCTCTCGACATGGGCATGCGTATGAAATACCAATTTCAACTCTTAGAACATCTTATATGTTTCGTGGCGTTCAAAACGTTTTTGAAGTCCCGGCTAAGTCGTAAAGCATGGTGCACTAAACTATTAAGTAATCATCATACCGAGCATTGTCAAACATTCATAACGTGTGCATCTGCTCCTGCAATAGGTCTGTCACCTAGCGGTGCATCAAGGACAAAATTCTTCTATGCAGCAATGAGGATAATCCTCAGATCAGGATCCAATCCGCATCATTGCTACTAACATCTTTCAACTTTATTTTCTCTAGGAACATATGAAAAGTAAATGGGGAGCTACATCACAAGCTATTGATCTACAACATAGATATGCAAATACTATCAGGACTAAGTTCATGATAAATTAAAGTTCAATTTAATCGTATTACTTAAGAACTCCCACTTAGATAGACATCCCTCTAGTCATCTAAATGATCACGTGATCCAAATCAACTAAACCATGTCCGATCATCACGTGAGATGGAGTAGTTTTTATTGGTGAACATCACTATGTTGATCATATCTACTATATGATTCATGCTCGACCTTTCGGTCTTAGTGTCCCGAGGCCATATCTGCATATGCTTGGATTGTCAAGTTTAACCCGAGTATTTCCGCGTGTGCAAAACTGGCTTGCACCCGTTGTATGTGAATGTAGAGCTTATCACACCCGATCATCACATGGTGTCTCGGCACGACGAACTTTGGCAATGGTGCATACTCAGGGAGAACACTTGTACCTTGAAATTTAGTGAGAGATCATCTTATAATGCTACCGTCAACCAAGCAGAATAAGATGCATAAAGGATAAACATCACATGCAATCAATATAAGTGATATGATATGGCCATCATCATCTTGTGCCTTTGATCTCCATCTCCAAAGCACCGTCATGATCACCATCATCACCAGTGCGACACCTTGATCACCATCGTAGCATCATTGTCATCTCGCCAACTATAGCTTTTATGACTATCGCTACCACTTAGTGATAAAGTAAAGCAATTACATGACGATTGCATTGCATACTGTCCTGGGTTTGTCACGGTAGATGTCCTTGTGAAAGGACTTAGTCGTGGAGCCATCGCTACGGGTTAACTTAAAGGGGTTAAACCGGACAAGGGGACACGGGGAGTTTTATACTAGTTTGGCCCCTTCAAGGAAGGTAAAAGCCTACGTATAGTTGTGATTGGTATTGCTAGGGTTTCGAAGGCCAGGGAGCGAATCCGCTTTGTCTGGCCCTTGAGTTGTTGTTCGTTCGTAAACCACTGCCGGGTCGTCCCTTTATATACATAGGTTGACGCCCGCCGGGTTACAGAGTCCTGAAACCGGATCATAAACGTGTCTGGTTCGGTCTCTATCCTTCCTATCTTACAACACAAGTTACATTACCAAGTCGGTTTACATCTACAGGATTTAACCCGCCTTTGGGCCTTGGGCCTTTGTAAAGCGCCATCATTCTTGCATCTTCATGGGCTTCTTGTGACGCCCCTGATTCAATTGTACACTAATCATACACGCATACGTGTACGCTCAAGATTAGGGACTCACGGGAAGATATCACAACACAACTCTACAAATAAAATAAGTCATACAAGCATCATATTACAAGCCAGGGGCCTCGAAGGCTCAAATACAAGAGCTTGATCATAGACGAGTCAGCGGAAGCAACAATATCTGAGTATAGACATAAGTTAAACAAGTTTGCCTTAAGAAGGATAGCACAAACTGGGATATAGATCGAAAGAGGCGCAGGCCTCCTGCCTGGGATCCTCCTAAACTACTCCTGGTCATCGTCAGTGGGCTGCACGTAGTAGTAGGCACCTCTCGAGTAGTAGTAGTCGTCGACAACGGTGGCGTCTGGCTCCTGGACTCCAACGTCTGGTCGCAGCAATCGGATATAGGAAAAGGGAAAGGGGGGAGAAAAGCAACCGTGAGTACTCATCCAAAGTACTCGCAAGCAAGGAGCTACACTACATATGTATGCATTGGTATCAAATGGAAAAGGGGTATCATAGGTGGACTGAACTGCAGAATGCCAGAATAAGAGGGGGATAGCTAGTCCTGTCGAAGACTACGCTTCTGGCCACCTCCATCTTGCAGCATGTAGAAGAGAGTAGATGGTAAGTCCACCAAGTAGCATCGTGTAGCATAATCCTAATTGATGATCCTCCCTTCGTCGCCCTGTGAGACAGCGATCACCGGTTGTATCTGGCACTTGCAAGGGTGTGTTTTATTAAGTATCCGGTTCTAGTTATCATAAGGTCAAGGTACAACTCCAAGCCGTCCTGTTATCGAAGATCACGGCTATTCGAATAGATTAACTTCCCTGCAGGGGTGCACCATATAACCCAACACGCTCGATCCCATTTGGCCGGACACACTTTCCTGGGTCATGCCCGGCCTTGGAAGATCAACACATCGCAGCCCTACCTAGGCACAACAGAGAGGTCAGCACACCGGTCTAAATCCTATGGCGCAGGGGTCTGGGCCCATCGCCCATTGCACACCTTCACGTTGCGAGGGCAGCCGGAAGTAGAACTAGCCCCCTTAATACAAGAGCAGGCTTACAGTCCAATCCGGCGCGCGCCGCTCAGTCGCTGGCGTCATGAAGGCTTCGGCTGATACCACGAAATCGAGTGCCCATAACTGTCCCGGCGTAGATGGTTAGTGCATATAAGCCAGTGGCCAGACTCAGATCAAATACCAAGATCTCATTAAACGTGTTAAGTATCCGCGAACGCTGACCAGGGCCAGGCCCACCTCTCTCCTAGGTGGTCTCAACCTGCCCTGTCGCTTCGCCACAAAGTAACAGTCGGGGGCCATCGGGAACCCAGGCCCACCTCTACCGGGATGGAGCCACCTGCCCCTTCAGCCCCCAACTCCGAACAGTACCACAGGTAATGTAACAGTGTAAAGTATATAGTATATGCGCGTGATCACCTCCCGAAGAGATCACGGCCCAGTAGTATAGCATGGCAGACGGACAAGAGTGTAGGGCCATCGATGATAATCTAGCATCCTATACTAAGCATTAGGATTGCAGGTAAAGGTAACAACAGTAGTAGCAAGGACATGCTATGCATCAGGATAGGATTAACGGAAAGCAGTAACATGCTACACTACTCTAATGCAAGCAGTATAGAGAAGAGTAGGCGATATCTGGTGATCAAGGGGGGGGGCTTGCCTGGTTGCTCTGGCAAGAGAGAGGGGTCGTCAACTCCGTAGTCGTACTGGTGGTCTCCAGCAGTCTCGGGGTCTACCGGAAAGAAGTAACGAGGGGGAACACAATAAATAACAGAGCAATCAATGTAACAAAAAGCAAGATGCGGCATTACGTTGTGCTAGGGGTGACCTGACGCGGTACGAGTTGATACCGGTGAAGAGGGGAAACATCCGGGAAAATATCCCCGGTGTTTCGCGTTTTCGGACAGATGAACCGGAGGGGGAAAGTTGCATGTTCGCTATGCTAGGGATGTGTGGCGGACGAACGGGCTGCGTATCCTGATTCGTCTCGTCGTTCTGAGCAACTTTCATATACAAAGTTTTTTCATCCGAGCTACGGTTTAATTTATATTAATTTTCAAAGTTTTTAATCATTTTTGGGATTAACAGAATTAAATTAATTTGGAAATGCCATTATAACGTCAGCATGACATCAGGGTGATGTCAGCAGTCAACAGTCAGTTGACTTGGTCAAACTGATGCATGGGCCCCATTTGTCATCGTCTCGGACTAACTAAACGTGTTGATTAGACTAACTAAGTGATTAGGTTAATTCATTTTAATTAGATTAGTTAAGCAGGATTAATTAACTTATTAATTAATTAATTACTAATTTATTTATTTATTTACTATATTTTATTATTATTTCTTTTAAACCTCTTTTTTTTAAATAACGTTCTGGGCTAGGCCCACTTGTCATTGGCCCCAGGGGGCCTAGCGGGTGAAACGGGCAGCGGGCGCCCGGGCGTTTGCGCCTGAAGGGTAGACCCGGGGCATAGTTGGGTGCCGGTGTGTCGGCGAGGCCGCCGGGCGTGACCTGGGCAACTGGTGCGCGTGCAGGCACCGGGAATCGACGACGAGGGGCGGTGGCGATAGGTAGCGGGCAGGGAAAGCACGAGCAGCGAGCGGGGAGGGGGCGCGGAGAGAGTGGCCAAGGCCAGCGGGCGCGGTGCGCGGGCGGGTGTGGCTGCGGCAGTAGGCGAGCGAGGAGAGCCAGGGGTGCGGGCGCTCGGCCAGGCCGCGGTGCAGGGAGGGGGGCACTAGCGAGCGCGTGCTGCGGGTGGAAGGGCTCGGCGATGCGGGGACGTGCGCGCACGGGCGATGCAGTGCAACAGCAGCAGTGGCAAGCGGAGTCGGGCGCGCGCGTAGCCAGCGAGCGGGGCGAGGGGAAGAGGAGGCCGAGGCCTCACCCGGATTCGTAGGGACTGGGCAATAGGGGGGCGAGGAGGTGGGCGAAGACGACGCAGCGGCGAGGAAGCAGGCCGGCGAGGGCGCGCTCCGTCGAGGTCCAGCGGTGGGGCGGCGTCGGGCGTCGAGCGAGGGCGTCGCGACGACCTACTCCTCCGCTCCCGGTCCAATCGGGGAGAGAGGGATATTTCCGGGGGGAGTGGGGTGTCGGTGGAGAGTGGGGGGAGTGGGGTACGGTTTATGGGTGCGGGGTGGGCCGGCCGATTGGGCCGGTAGAGGCCAGCTGGGCCACTTGGCCCAGCGGGGGGGGGGGGGGGGGGGCTTTTCTCTTTCCTCTTTTTTTGTTTGGTTTTGTTTTCTGTTTTTACGCTTTCTTTTCTTTTTCTTTATTTCTTTTACTGTTTAGTAAACTTTAGTTTTGTACATTACAAAAGTTGTATCAAAAATAGTATTAATAAATATGCACTGCCACGATTAATTTATGACAAATTTGGCACCTAAAACAATTTAGTTTGAAATTGTTTATTATTTTAGAAGCATTTAAGTAATTGTTCTTGCTAAGTATTATTCATTTTATAGTATTTAAGCATTTTATAAAAGTGGGGTTCCTTCCCCATAATTACCTATGCAATATTTGGTTCACTCCGAACACTTTAGTTTTAATATTTGAAAATATTATTGTTAGCTTGATTTTGAATTCGAATTTGAACCGGTTTTGAACTAACGCGAGATTAGTAACAGTAATCGAAGTGACGTGGCATCGTTAGTAGAGAATTACTGTAGCTTAATTATCCGGGTGTCACAATTCTCCTCCACTACAAGAAATCTCGCCCCGAGATTTAAGAGGGGAGTAAGGGAAAGATGTGGCTACGAAATTCTATCGAGTCTTCTCGGTCTTGGTTGCTCTTCTCGGAGAGGTCGATCCATTACATCGATGCCTTCATTCCTCTGCTTCAGGTCATCATGAGGAAGTCATCATCCTTTTCTTCGGGAACTCCAACGTACTTATAAATAGGTAAGGGGCAGCTCAGCTACGACAGCATGCTTACGAGGGAAACAATCTGGGGTTAACCATGAATGAGCATAAGATTATCTCTCGAGTTGAACATATTGTTGGGGAACGTAGTAATTTCAAAAAAAATCCTACGTACACGCAAGATCATGGTGATGCATAGCAACGAGGGAAGAGTGTGATCTACGTACCCTTGTAGACCGACAGCGGAAGCGTTAGCACAACGCGGTTGATGTAGTCGTACGTCTTCACGGCCCGACCGATCAAGCACCGAAACTACGGCACCTCCGAGTTCTAGCACACGTTTAGCTCGATGACGATCCCCGGACTCCGATCCAGCAAAGTGTCAGGGAAGAGTTCCGTCAGCACGACGGCGTGGTGACGATCTTGATGTACTACCGTCGCAGGGCTTCGCCTAAGCACCGCTACAATATTATCGAGGATTATGGTGGAAGGGGGCACCGCACACGGCTAAGAACATGATCACGTGGATCAACTTGTGTCTCTAGAGGTGCCCCCCTGCCCCCGTATATAAAGGAGCAAGGGAGGAGGAGGCCGGCCCTAGGAGGGGGTGCACCAAGTGTGGAGTCCTACTAGGACTCCCTAGTCCTAGTAGGATTCCACCTCCCATATGGAATAGGAAAAGAGGAAGGGAAAAGGAGAAGGAAGGAAGGGGGCGCCCCCCTTCCCTTGTCCAATTCGGACCAAACCAAGGGGAGGGGTGCGGCCACCCTTGAGGCCATTTTTCTTCTTTCCCGTATGGCCCAATAAGGCCCAATACGTATTCCCGTAACTCTCCGGTACTCCGAAAAATACCCGAATCACTCGGAACCTTTCCGATGTCCGAATATAGTCGTCCAATATATCGACCTTTATGTCTCGACCATTTCGGGACTCCTCGTCATGTCCCCGATCTCATCCGGGACTCCGAACTCCTTCGGTAAATCAAAACTCATAAACTCATACTATAACTGTCATCAAAACCTTAAGCGTGCGGACCCTACGGGTTCGAGAACAATGTAGACATGACCGAGACACGTCTCCAGTCAATAACAAGCGGAACCTGGATGCTCATATTGGCTCCTACATATTCTACGAAGATCTTTATCGGTCAGACCGCATAACAACATACGTTGTTCCCTTTGTCATCGGTATGTTACTTGCCCGAGATTCAATCGTCGGTATCTTAATACGTAGTTCAATCTCGTTACCGGCAAGTCTCTTTACTCGTTCCGTAATACATCATCTCACAACTAACTCATTAGTTGCAATGCTTGCAAGGCTTATGTGATGGGCATTACCGAGAGGGCCCAGAGATACCTCTCCGACAATCGGAGTGAAAAATCCTTATCTCGAAATACGCCAACCCAACATTTACCTTTGGAAACACCTGTAGAGATCCTTTATAATCACCCAGTTACGTTGTGACGTTTGGTAGCACACAAAGTGTTCCTCCGGCAAACGGGAGTTGCATAATCTCATAGTCATAGGAACATGTATAAGTCATGAAGAAAGCAATAGCAACATACTAAACGATCGGGTGCTAAGCTAATGGAATGGGTCATGTCAATCACATCATTCTCCTAATGATGTGATCCTGTTAATCAAATAACAACTCTTTGTCTATGGTTAGGAAACATAACCATCTTTGATTAACGAGCTAGTCTAGTAGAGGCATACTAGTGACATTCTATTTGTCTATGTATTCACACATGTATTATGTTTCCGATTAATACAATTCTAGCATGAATAATAAACATTTATCATGAAATAAGGAAATAAATAATAACTTTATTATTGCCTCTAGGGCATATTTCCTTCAGTCTCCCACTTGCACTAGAGTCAATAATCTAGTTCACATTGCTATGTGATTTAACACCAATAGTTCACATCATTATGTGACAAACACTCAAAGGGTTTACTAGAGTCAATAATCTAGTTCACATCGCTATGTGATTAACACCCAAAGAGTACTAAGGTGTGATCATGTTTTGCTTGTGAGATAATTTTAGTCAACTGGTCTGTCACATATAGATCCGTAAGTATTTTGCGAATTCTATGTCTACAATGCTCTGCACGGAGCTACTCTAGCTAATTGCTCCCACTTTCAATATGTATCTAGATCGAGACTTTGAGTCATCCAGATCTGTGTCAAAACTTGCATCGACGTAAACGAACCTTTTTGTCACCTCCATAATTGAGAAATATTTCCTTATTCCACTAAGGATAATTTTGACCGTTGTCCAGTGATCTACTCTTAGATCACTATTGTACTCCCTTGCTTAACACAGTGTAGGGTATACAATAGATCTGGTACACAGCATGGCATACTTTATAGAACCTATGGTTGAGGCATAGGGAATGACTTTCATTCTCTTTCTATCTTCTGCCGTGGTCGGGCTTTGAGTCTTACTCAATTTCACACCTTGTAACACAGCCAAGAACTCTTTCTTTGACCGTTCCAATTTTTGAACTACTTTAAAATATTGTCAAGGTATGTACTCATTGAAAAAACTTATCAAGCGTCTTGATCTATCTCTATAGATCTTGATGCTCAATATGTAAGCAGCTTTACCGAGGTCTTTCTTTGAAAAACTTCTTTCGAAACACTCCTTTATGCTTTGCAGAATAATTCTATATTATTTCCGATCAACAATATGTCATTCACATATACTTATCAGAAATGTTGTAGTGCTCCCACTCACTTTCTTGTAAATACAGGCTTCACCGTAAGTCTGTATAAAACTATATGCTTTGATCAACTTATCAAAGCGTATATTCCAACTCCGAGATGCTTGCAGCAGTCCATAGATGGATCATTGGAGCTTGCATATTTTGTTAACACCTTTAGGATTGACAAAACCTTCTGGTTGCATCATATACAACTCTTCTTTAAGAAATCCATTAAGGAATGCAGTTTTGTTTATCCATTTGCCAGATTTCATAAAATGCGGCAATTGCTAACATGATTTGGACAGACTTAAGGATATATACGAGTGAGAAAATCTCATCGTAGTCAACACCTTGAACTTGTCGAAAACCTTTTGCGACAATTCTAGCTTTGTAGATAGTAACACTACTATCAGCATCCGTCTTCCTCTTGAAGATCCATTTATTTTCTATGGCTTGCCGATCATCGGGCAAATCCATCAAAGTGCATACTTTGTTCTCATACATGGATCATATCTCAGATTTTATGGCCTCAAACCATTTCGTGGAATCTGGGCTCATCATCGCTTCCTCATAGTTCGCAAGTTCGTCATGGTCAAGTAACATGACCTCCAGAACAGGATTACCGTACCACACTGGTGCGGATCTCACTCTGGTTTTACCTATGAGGTTCGGTAGTAACTTGATCTGAAGTTACATGATCATCATCATTAGCTTCCTCACTAATCGGTCTAGTAGTCACAGGAACAGATTTCTGTGATGAACTACTTTCCAATAAGGGAGTAGGTACAGTTACCTCATCAAGTTCTACTTTCCTCCCACTCACTTCTTTCAAGAGAAACTCCTTCTCTAGAAAAACTCCAAATTTGGTAACAAAAGTCTTGCCTTCGGATTTGTGATAGAAGGTGTACCCAACAGTCTCCTTTGGGTATCCTATGAAGACATATTTCTCCGATTTGGGTTTGAGCTTATCAGGATGAAACTTTTTCATATAAGCATCACAATCCCAAACTTTAAGAAACGACAACTTTGGTTTCTTGCCAAACCACGGTTCAGATTGTGTCATCTCAACGGACTTAGATGGTGCCCTTTTAAACGTGAATGCAGTTGTCTTTAATGCATAACCCCAAAACAATAGTGGTAGATCGATAAGAGACATCATAGATCGCACCATATCTAATAAAGTACGGTTATGATGTTCGGACACACCATTATGCTGTGGTGTTCCAGGTGGCGTGAGTAATGAAACTATTTCACATTGTTTTAACTGAAGGCCAAACTCGTAACTCAAATATTTTACCTCTGCGATCATATCGTAGAAACTTTTATTTTCTTGTTACGATGATTCTCCACTTCACTCTGAAATTCTTTGAACTTTTCAAATATTTCAGACTTGTGTTTCATTAAGTAGATATACCCATATCTGCTCAAATCATCTGTGAAGGTCAGAAAATAATGATACCCGCCGCGAGCCTTAACACTCATCGGATCTCATACATCAGTATGTATTATTTCCAATAAGTCAGTTGCTCGCTCCATAGTTCCGGAGAACGTCGTTTTAGTCATCTTGCCCATGAGGCATGGTTCGCAAGCATCAACTGATTCATAATCAAGTGATTCCAAAAACCCATCAGCATGGAGTTTCCTCATGCGCTTTACACCAATATGACCTAAACGTCAGTGTCACAAATAAGTTGCACTATCATTATTAACTTTGCATCTTTTGGTTTCAATATTATGATTATGTGTATCACTAAGATCGAGATCCAACAAACTATTTTCATTGGGTGTGTAACCATATAAGGTTTTATTCATGTAAACATAACAACAATTTATTCTCTTACTTAAATGAATAACCGTATTACAATAAACATGATCAAATCATATTCATGCTCAACGCAAACACCAAATAACACTTATTCAGGTTCAACACTAATCCCAAAAGTATAGGGAGTGTGTGATGATGATCATATCAATCTTGGAACTACTTCCAACACACATTGTCACCTCACCCTTAACTAGTCTTTGTTCATTCTGCAACTCCCGATTCAAGTTACTAATCATAGTAACTGAACTAGTATCAAATACTGAGGGGTTGCTATAAACACTAGTAAAGTACACATCAATAACATGTATATCAAATATACTTATGTTAACTTTGCCATCCTTCTAATTCGCCAAATACTTGTGGCAGTTCCACTTTCACTGATCAGTCCCTTTGCAGTAGAAGCACTTAGTCTCAGGCTTAGGACCAGACTTGGGCTTCTTCACTTGAGCAGCAACTTGCTTGCTGTTCTTCTTGAAGTTCCCCTTTTTTCTTTTTCCATTTTCTTGAAACTAGTGATCTTGTCAACCATCAACACTTGATGCTCTTTCTTGATTTCTACCTTCATCATTTCATCATCATGAAAAGCTCGGGAGTCGTTTTCGTCATCCCTTGCATACTATAGTTCATCACGAAGTTCTACTAACTTGGTGATGGTGACTAGAGAATTCTGTCAATCACTATCTTATCTGGAAGATTAAATCCCACTTGATTCAAGCGATTGTAGTACCCAGACAATCTGAGCACATGCTCACTAGTTGAGCGATTCTCCTCCATCTTTTAGCTATAGAACTTGTTGGAAACTTCATATCTCTCAACTCGGGTACTTGCTTGAAATATTAACTTCAACTCCTGGAACATCTCATATGGTCCATGACGTTCAAAACATCTTTGAAGTCCCGATTCTAATCCATTAAGCATGGTGCACTAAACTATCAAGTAGTCATCATATTGAGCTAGACAAACATTCATAACGTCTGCATCTGCTCCTGCAATAGGTCTGTCACCTAGCGGTGCATCAAGGACATAATTCTTCTGTGCAGCAATGAGGATAAACCTCAGATCACGGATCCAATCCGCATCATTGCTACTAACATCTTTCAACACAATTTTCTCTAGGAACATATCAAAATAAACACAGGGAAGCAACAACGCGAGCTATTGACCTACAACATAATTTGCAAAATACTACCAGGACTAAGTTCATGATAAATTTTAGTTCAATTAATCATATTACTTAAGAACTCCCACTTAGAAAGATATCCCTCTAATCTTCTAAGTGATCACGTGATCCAAATCAACTAAACCATGTCCGATCATCACGTGAGATGGAGTAGTTTCATTAGTGAACATCGCTATGTTGATCATATCTACTATATGATTCACGCTCGACCTTTCGGTCTCCGTGTTCCGAGGCCATATCTGTATATGCTTGGCTCGTCAAGTATAACCTGAGTATTCTGCGTGTGCAACTGTTTTGCACCCGTTGTATTTGAACATAGAGCCTATCACACCCGATCATTACGTGGTGTCTCAGCACGAAGAACTTTCACAATGGTGCATACTTAGGGAGAACACTTCTTGATAATTAGTGAGAGATCATCTTAAAATTCTACCGTCAATCAAAGCAAAATAAGATGCATAAAAGATAAACATCACATGCAATCAATATAAGTGATATGGTATGGCCATCATCATCTTGTGCTTGTGATCTCCATCCTCGAAGCACCATCGTGATCACCATCATCACCGGCACGACACCTTGATCTCCATCATAGCATCGTTGTCATCTCGCCAATCTTATGCTTCCATGACTATCGCTACCGCTTAGTGATAAAGTAAAGCATTACAACGCGATTGCATTGCATACAATAAAGCGACAACCATATGGCTCCTGCCAGTTGCCGATAACTCGGTTACAAAACATGAACATCTCATGCAATAAAATTTAGCATCATGTCTTGACCATATCACATCACAACATGCCCTGCAAAAACAAGTTAGACGTCCTCTACTTTGTTGTTGCAAGTTTTACGTGGCTGCTACGGGCTTAAGCAAGAACCAATCTTACCTACGCATCAAAACCACAACGATAGTTTGTCAAGTTGGTGTTGTTTTAACCTTCGCAAGGACCGGGCGTAGCCACACTCGATTCAACTAAAGTTGGAGAAACTGTCACCCGCTAGCCACCTTTGTGCAAAGCACGTCGGGAGAACCGGTCTCGCGTAAGCGTACGCGTAATGTCGGTCCGGGCCGCTTCGTCCAACAATACCGCCGAACCAAAGTATGACATGCTGGTAAGCAGTATGACTTATATCGCCCACAACTCACTTGTGTTCTACTCGTGCATATAACATCAACACATAAAACCTGGGCTCTGATACCACTGTTGGGGAACGTTGTAATTTCAAAAAAAATCCTATGCACATGCAAGATCATGGTGATGCATAGCAACGAGGGAAGAGTGTGATCTATGTACCCTTGTAGACCGACAGCGGAAGCATTAGCACAACGCGGTTGATGTAGTCGTACGTCTTCACGGCCCGACCGATCAAGCACCGAAACTACGGCACCTCCGAGTTCTAGCACACGTTCAGCTCGATGACGATCCCCGGACTCCGATCCAGCAAAGTGTCGGGGAAGAGTTCCGTCAGCACGACAGCGTGGTGACGATCTTGATGTACTACCGTCGCAGGGCTTCGCCTAAGCACCGCTACAATATTATCGAGGATTATGGTGGAAGGGGGCACCGCACATGGCTAAGAATATCATCACGTGGATCAACTTGTGTCTCTAGAGGTGCCCCCCCTGCCCCCGTATATAAAGGAGCAAGGGAGGAGGAGGCCGGCCCTAGGAGGGGGCGCACCAAGTGTGGAGTCCTACTAGGACTCCCTAGTCCTAGTAGGATTCCACCTCCCATATGGAATAGGAAAAGAGGAAGGGAAAAGGAGAAGGAAGGAAGGGGGCGCCCCCCTTCCCTAGTCCAATTCGGACCAGACCAAGGGGAGGGGTGTGGCCACCCTTGAGGCCCTTTTTCTTCTTTCCCGTATGGCCCAATAAGGCCCAATACGTATTCCTGTAACTCTCTGGTACTCCCAAAAATACACGAATCACTCGGAACCTTTCCGATGTCCGAATATAGTCATCCAATATATCGATCTTTATGTCTCAACCATTTCGAGACTCCTCGTCATGTCCCCGATCTCATCTGGGACTCCGAACTCCTTCGGTACATCAAAACTCATAAACTCATAATATAACTGTCATCGAAACCTTAAGCATGCGGACCCTACGGGTTCGAGAACAATGTAGACATGACTGAGACACGTCTCCAGTCAATAACCAATAGTGGAACCTGGATGCTCATATTGGCTCCTACATACTCTACGAAGATCTTTATCGGTCAGACCGCATAACAACATACATTGTTCCCTTTGTCATCGGTATGTTACTTGCCCGAGATTTGATCGTCGGTATCTTAATACCTAGTTCAATCTCGTTACCAGCAAGTCTCTTTACTCGTTCCGTAATACATCATCTCACAACTAACTCATTAGTTGCAATGCTTGCAACGCTTATGTGATGTGCATTACCGAGAGGGCCCAGAGATACCTCTCCGACAATCGGAGTGAAAAATCCTAATCTCGAAATACGCCAACCCAACATTTACCTTTGGAGACACCTGTAGAGCTCCTTTATAATCACCCAGTTACGTTGTGACGTTTGGTAGTACACAAAGTGTTCCTCCGGCAAACGGGAGTTGCATAATCTCATAGTCATAGGAACATGTATAAGTAATGAAGAAAGCAATAGCAACATACTAAACGATCGGGTGCTAAGCTAATGGAATGGGTCATGTCAATCACATCATTCTCCTAATGATGTGATCCCGTTAATCAAATAACAACTCTTTGTCTATGGTTAGGAAACATAACCATCTTTGATTAATGAGCTAGTCTAGTAGAGGCATACTAGTGACATTCTGTTTGTCTATGTATTCACACATGTATTATGTTTCCGGTTAATACAATTCTAGCATGAATAATAAACATTTATCATGAAATAAGGAAATAAAAAATAACTTTATTATTGCCTCTAGGGCATATTTCCTTCACATATAAAATACATCGAGAGTGCGATACGAAGGTACAATGAGAGGGTCCAAGCGGATAGATAGATGATCAAAGTCTGAACCAGAGTGAGAAAGGGGTTCAGAGCGGCGAGAGTAAGCATTGCGTCTGATACCAGAATAGAGCAGTAGGAAGGTGGCTCGCGAATTACCTACGAAGCCAAGCATAAGGGATAACTTTGAAGCAGGGATGTACAGGAGAGTCAGGTTTCGATCCTGTGGAACTGTGGGTTATGGGCCCTCCATGTGGGTTAAAAGTAGGAAGGGCGGTGACATCTTGCACGATCAGGTAAGCAAGGCATGTGAGAGGATAGCCTGTTAGTTATGTCGGCAACAACCTCGGTACCAAGGTCGAGGGACAAAGAGAACCATTTTCCTGCTCGTTGAACGAGGCGGACCATTAGGCAAAGTTCTCGTCCATCGGTGGATACCGGAATGTCATCAACAATAGTAACAGGTTCTTACTGACAGAGTTGTACACCGAGGTGCTTACAAAAGCAGGAGAATATTACTGCTTAGATCATATAGATCACAAAAAAGATTAAACCAAACAATGGAAAGGAAAACATATGTATCAGATTAAACAGAACAATGGAAAGGAAAATGTGTTTAAACACATATTTTAGGGGTATAACCTTCCCAAGGACAAGCAAAGCATGATTTCCTTGACATGATATAATGTAGAAAACCCTTTAGGTAAGGGGGGGGGATTTCATGACATTACCCATACAGTGGTGTTTGGGTAATTGAGCAGGAAACATTTAGCATTGGGCTTCAAATGTTCACTTTGAAAATCGGAGTACCACAGACATGCTTCGAGATAGCATTGACATGGTCTTCAATCAAAGGTCAGACTCTGGATACACGAAGGGATTCATCATTAAGCCAAGGAGAGGATGAGGAGGTGGCTGATGGACTCGGCAATAATTCAACGAGGTATCCAAAAAGATGGATTTCCACAGTTATGTGAACAAGGAGATAACATTTGTCGGATCAAATGATATAATGATGTATGCTCAAGGAAAAACACACACAATTAAACATTAGTTGAAAAGGATGCCCAAAGTATGGCCTTAGGTAGCATGATCAAATGTTAGAATGGTGATTCAGTGATCAATAGTCTAAGAATGAACGTCTGACCATTAACTTCAAAGCAATAGGGTTGCTAGAAGGGCAGAATCCAAACAGCACCGTTCACCTGTTGGTATACCGGTTAGAACCAACACGGGGACCAAGAAAGAAAGGTGATGGTGAGAAGTATTACCTGTATCAAGAATCCTTAAGAGGTGATGAAATCCTCACGACTTTCTTGACATTAAAGATGGTAATACTCCAAGGTAAAGAAGAACAAATGCGGGATAGCAAGGAACTCAAGGTATAACACAAAACACGAACAAGTTTGTGTTGGAGGGAAGTCAATAAAGTGGTCGATGGTAACACAAATCATCAAGGTCAAGGATGGTATTTATCACCATGAACTCAATTGATATCTTGGAAGAGCTCGAAATGCTGATGATGATCACGACACATTTGTCGAGAGATTTCATGAAGATGTAATCAATCGGTGATGACATCTAGTCAAACGAATGATAAGCGGAAGGTTATTGGAACCATGGTTATGACACAAACTCGAAATCAAGCTTGCGGTTCAAGGCGAAATGATATGATGAGGAAACTCGACGTAAGCTTAGCTCATCGTCGAGAATTGTGCTCCGTGAAGAAGGACCAAGTAGCAGAGTTAAAATTTAGCACAATGATGATATAGCCAATCAGGCTAGGAATGACTTAAGTGATCATTAACTCATAAGCAACAACAATTATTTAAGAGTTATTGAACCATAGTGCGGAATTGATTCACTTATTGGTGTCCTCGGTTGACGACAACCCAGAACCTAGGAAAATTGGAATCGGTGAGAAATAATAGTTGATGAAGAACCCATAAGAAGTTATGCAGTTCTATGATATTCTTGAGATACCAGAGTGTAATACACGACGGTAGATCAAAGTAAAGGTTGGTCGGGTGCAATGATCTGTACAAGACAATTACTTCAACTTGTCCGAGAAATGGTATCTAAAGGAGAACATGGTCGGAAACACGATTGCAAAAGGCCAGATCCCAGATATAAGATGGACTTATACAAGGGAATAGTTAATATAAGAGAAGCTTTAATGATAAGATCTACATCATGTCCATGGGCATGAACACAAAGTTCAAGGTCGACTCCCACTTCTCAAATGCATAACCTTTCATTCACCTCTCATATTTCGAAAATGACAATAGTTGTTGAAATTTTTACGTGGTGCAATACCAGATAAGTATGACCCGTGAAATCTTTCGGGTTCACACGGATTAGGGAAGGCATAGATTCAACCCATCAGGGCATCTTAGGAACATATACCACAAATTTCAGGAATAAATATCACAAACTCGGTAGTAGAGCATGCTAGAGAAAGCAGAGGATACAATTTACCAAAGGCATTATGTATCCGAGGAAAGGCGCACAAGCGTATAGAATATGAAGGACGCTGTCAGATAAAATCCAACAAAGGATCTGGTGGTCCACAAGGGATCTGATGTGAGCATCGATACTCAACCAGAGGAAGAAGGAATGCAAGGAGATCAGTTTATAGAAACAACTGACTAACTCAAAGTTCAAATGCAAAGGAATTATCAATTCCAAGAGAAGAGATCAAAAGCAATGCTCTGATTAGGGAGGGATAAGTTGAATAGCCTTAGGGGTACAATCGACGGCAATTTGATTGGTCGAGATCCAGCTCATGTTTAAAATGACGTCTGAGCCAGAAGGACGAAATGAAGGATCTGATTAAGGATTGCGAGCATTCACAACATATTGATTCAACAGACTCAAACTGTTAATGACTAAGGATGCCAATAAGATTACTGGACTTATGAGGTTAATCATAATGCAATCAAGCCAGAATTTCAAGAGCAATAGGCTGTTGAGGATTTTCGGGGATCGAATGGCATTTCGAAGACTTATGTGAAATACATGAATCAACTTGGGATGAGCGGATACTCGATAAGTGCGAGAAATTATCCGTAAGGGTATTTCTGCAGCAAAGAGCTGCAAAGCGGTGGGCATAAAGGATTCTCGAAAGAATAACGGAGAGTATCTTCGGAATCTTCTGGTGAAGCAGGCCATCATCTGGAATGAAGGGGCTCTTCAGGACAAAGTATTTACAAGAACCTAGAGTTAGAGTTAGCACAATATTTAACCGGAATAGAAGAGAGATCAGAGTCCCAGAGTATAGACGAGGAGTAAAAGATCCTAATACCACCCAAATGGCAACGTGGGCCCGTAAGGCACACAACCATGTTAGTAAAAGTTTTTCAGTGACTAGACTCGACTTCGGCCAAGGAGTATGGAAGGGGGATTCCTACAGGCAGTCGGCTCTGATACCAACTTGTGACGCCCCCGATTCAATCATACACTAATCATACACGCAAACGTGTATGATCAAGATCAGGGACTCACGGGAAGATATCACAACACAACTCTACAAATAAAATAAGTCATACAAGCATCATATTACAAGCCAGGGGTCTCGAAGGCTCGAATACAAGAGCTCGATCATAGACGAGTCAGCGGAAGCAACAATATCTGAGTACAGACATAAGTTAAACAAGTTTGCCTTAAGAAGGCTAGCACAAACTGGGATACAGATCGAAAGAGGCGCAGGCCTCCTGCCTGGGATCCTCCTAAACTACTCCTGGTCGTCGTCAGCGAGCTGCACGTAGTAGTGGGCACCTCCCGAGTAGTAGTAGTCATCAACAACGGTGGCGTCTGGCTCCTGGAATCCAATGTCTGGTCATAGCATTCGGATATAGGAAAAGGGAAAAGAGGGAGAAAAGCAACCGTGAGTACTCATCCTAAGTACTCGCAAGCAAGGAGCTACACTACATATGTATGCATTGGTATCAAATGGAAAAGGGGTATCATAGGTGGACTGAACTGCAGAATGCCAGAATAAGAGGGGGATAGCTAGTCCTGTCGAAGACTACACTTCTGGCCACCTCCATCTTGCAGCATGTAGAAGAGAGTAGATGGTAAGTCCACCAAGTAGCATCATGTAGCATAATCCTAACCGATGATCCTCCCTTCGTCGCCCTGTGAGACAGCGATCACCGGTTGTATCTGGCACTTGGAAGGGTATGTTTTATTAAGTATCCGGTTCTAGTTGTCATAAGGTCAAGGTACAACTCCAAGTCGTCTTGTTACCGAAGATCACGACTATTCGAATAGATTAACTTCCCTGCAGGGGTGCACCACATAACCCAACACGCTCGATCCCGTTTGGCCGGACACACTTTCCTGGGTCATGCCCGGCCTCGGAAGATCAACACGTCGCAGCCCTACCTAGGCACAATAGAGAGGTCAGCACGCCGGTCTAAATCCTATGGCGCAGGGGTCTGGGCCCATCGCCCATTGCACACCTACACGTTGCGAGGGCGGCCGGAAGCAGAACTAGCCCCCTTAATACAAGAGCAGGCTTACGGTCCAATCCGGCGTGTGTCGCTCAGTCACTGATGTCACGAAGGCTTCGGCTGATACCACGACGTCAAGTGCCCATAACTATCCCCGCGTAGATGGTTAGTGTGTATAAGCCAGTGGCTAGACTCAGATCAAATACCAAGATCTCGTTAAACGTGTTAAGTATCCACGAACGCCGACCAGGGCCAGGCCCACCTCTCTCCTAGGTGGTCTCAACCTTCCATGTCGCTCCGCCACAAAGTAACAGTCGGGGGCCGTCGGGAACCCAGGCCCACCTCTACCAGGATGGAGCCACCTGCCCCTTCAGCCCCCAACTCCGAACAGTACCACATGTAATGTAACAGTGTAAAGTATATAGAATATGCCCGTGATCACCTCCCGAAGTGATCACGTCCCAGTAGTATAGCATGGCAGACGGACAAGAGTGTAGGGCCACTGAGGGAGTCCTAGATTAGGGGGTGTCCGGATGGCCGGACTATACCTTCAGCCGGACTCCTGGACTATGAAGATACAAGATTGAAGACTTCATCCCGTGTCCGGAAGGGACTTTCCTTGTCGTGGAAGGCAAGCTTGGCGATACGGATATGTAGATCTCCTACCATTGTAACCGACTTTGTGTAACCCTAACCCTCTCCGGTGTCTATATAAACCGGAGGGTTTTAGTCCGTAGGACAACATACAGAACAACAATCATACCATAGGCTAGCTTCTAGGGTTTAGCCTCTGCGATCTCGCGGTAGATCTACTCTTGTACTACCCATATCATCAATATTAATCAAGCAGGACGTAGGGTTTTACCTCCATCAAGAGGGCCCGAACCTGGGTAAAACTTCGTGTCCCTTGCCTCCTGTTGCCATCCGACCTAGACGCACAGTTCGGGACACCCTACCCATGATCCGCCGGTTTTGACACCAACATTGGTGCTTTCATTGAGAGTTCCTCTGTGTCGTCGCTGTTAGGCTTGATGGCTCCTACGATCATCAATAGCGATGCAGTCCAGGGTGAGACCTTCCTCCCCGGACAGATCTTCGTCTTCGGCGGCTTCGCACTGCGGGCCAATTCACTTGGCCATCTGGAGCAGATTGAAAGCTATGCCCCTGGACGTCAGGTCAGATTTGGAAGTTTAAACTACACGGCTGACATCCGCGGGGACTTGATCCTCGACGGATTCGAGCCACTTCCGAGAGCACCGCACTGTCACGACGAGCATGATCTAGCTCTGCCACCAAACAATGCCCTGGAGGCCGCACCCGCATCGGCTTCGACCCTTAATTCGGAGCCAACTATGCCGATCAAGGATGGGTGGTTGGACGCCGCCACGGGGGCTGCGATCCCAATGGCGATCGAGCCGAACACCAGCCCCGCACTCCGCGAGACTCGTGACTCCAAGGAGCCGGACTCCTCTCCAGACTCCGAACCCTCCGCGCCCCTACCGATCGAATCCGATTGGGCGCCGATCATGGAGTTTACTACCGCGGACATCTTTCAGCACTCGCCTTTCGGCGATATTCTGAAGACACTAAAGTCTCTCTCTTTATTAGGAGAGCCCTGGCCGGACTATGGACGACAAGGTTGGGATACAGACGATGAAGAAATTCAAAGCCCACCCACCACCCACTTTGTATCCACCGTCGACGATTTAACCGACATGCTCGACTTCGACTCCGAAGACATCGACGGTATGGACACCGATGCAGGAGAAGATAAAGAACCATCGCCTATTGGGCCCTGGAAAGCCACCTCGTCGTATGACATATACATGGTGGACACCCCAAAAGAAGGAGATGGCGATGGAACAGCGGAGGATGACCCCTCCAAGAAACAACCTAAGCGCTGGCGTCAGCGGCGCCGCTCAAAATCCCGCCAAAGCAAATACGGTGAGTCCAGAACGGGAGATAATAATACTCCAGAGAGTGCCGAAGAAAACCCCCTCCAGCAAGATTCAGCACAGGAGGAC
Organism: Triticum aestivum; assembly: GCF_018294505.1. Taxonomy (NCBI): domain Eukaryota; kingdom Viridiplantae; phylum Streptophyta; class Magnoliopsida; order Poales; family Poaceae; genus Triticum; species Triticum aestivum. Next base: position 179,330,362 of record NC_057812.1, read on the forward strand.
GGAGAAGCCAGCCCTCATGAGAGAGCGGCAGACAAAGAGGTCGAGGACGATAATTATATGCCTCCCTCCGAAGACGAGGCAAGCCTTGACGACGACGAATTCGTTGTGCCAGAGGATCCCATCGAGCAAGAGCATTTTCAACGCAGGCTTATGGCCATGGCAAGAAGCCTCAAGAAAAAACAGCAACAGCTTAGAGCTGATCAAGATTTGCAAGTCGACAGATGGACTGAAGTCCTTGCGGCCGAAGAGCATAAACTCGAACGCCCCTCCAAGAGCTACCCAAAGCGCAGGTTGCTACCCCGATTAGAGGAGGAAGCACTTAAACCTACATCACGAGCACTTGATATGGCCGACCGGCCACCTCGTGGCCGCGACAGAGAGGCCTCTCGGCCCTCCACTCAAGCCGCACCCCGTACCAAGGCACGGGAAAATGCGCCAGACCTGCGAGATATGTTGGAGGACAAGGCAAGACAAACAAGATCGATCTACGGATCGCGTGGGCGTCCCACGACTCGAGACGGTAACCATCACGCCGGACACAAATCCGGTAGGGCCGAACACAGTAGACAAAGCTCATTGGAGCTACATCGTGATATAGCCTAGTACAGAGGCGCCGCACACCCACTATGCTTCACAGACGAAGTAATGGATCATCAAATCCCCGAGGGTTTCAAACCCGTAAACATCGAATCATATGATGGCACAACAGATCCTGCGGTATGGATCGAGGATTATCTCCCTCATATCCACATGGTCCGCGGCTATGATCTCCACGCCATCAAATACCTCCCACTCAAGCTTAAAGGACCAGCTCGGCATTGCCTTAATAGCTTGCCAGCAGGATCAATCGGTTGTTGGGATGACCTGGAAGCCGCATTCCTCGAAAATTTCCAGGGCACTTATGTGCGACCACCAGACGCCGATGACCTAAGCCACGTAATTCAGCAGCCAGAGGAATTGGCCAGGCAATTCTGGACACGGTTCTTAACAAAGAAAAATCAAATAGTCGACTGTCTAGACGCAGAGGCCCTAGCAGCCTTCAAGCACAATATCCGTGACGAGTGGCTTGCCCGGCACCTTGGACAGGAAAAGTCGAAATCTATGGCAGCACTCACGACACTCATGACCCACTTTCGCGCGGGAGAAGATAGCTGGCTTGCTCGTAGCAACAATATGACCAAGAACCCTGGTAATTCGGATACCAGGGACAGTAGTGGCAGGTCGCGTCGCAACAAGCAGAAGCGCCGCATTAACGGCAACAATGCTAAGGATACGGCAGTTAATGCCAGATTCAGAGGCTATAAATCCGGTCAGCGGAAAAAGCCATTCAAAAGAAATCCTAGGGGCCCGTCCAGTTTGGACCGAATACTCGACCGCTTGTGCCAGATACATGTCACCCCCGAAAAGCCGGCCAATCACACCAACAGGGATTGTTGGGTGTCCAAGCAGGCAGGCAAGTTAAATGCCGAAAATAAAGACACGGGGCTGCATAGCAATGACGACGAAGAGGCCCGGCCACTGAACAACAGTGGACAGAAGGGTTTTCCCCCACAAGTGTGGACGGTGAACATGATATACGCAACCCACATCCCCAAGAGGGAGCGGAAGCGTGCGTTAAGGGACGTATACGCGGTAGAGCCAGTCGCCCCAAAGTTCAACCCATGGTCCTCCTGCCCGATCACCTTTGATTGAAGGGACCATCCCACTAGCACCCGTCATGGCGGATTCGCCGCATTGGTTCTAGACCCAATCATTGACGGATTTCATCTCACTAGAGTCCTTATGGACGGCGGCAGCAGCCTGAACCTGCTTTACCAGGATACAATGCGGAAAATGGGCATAGATCCCTCGAGGATTAAGCCCACCAAAACAACCTTTAAAGGCGTAATACCAGGTGTAGAGGCCAACTATACAGGCTCAGTCACACTTGAAGTGGTCTTCGGATCTCCGGATAATTTCCGAAGCGAGGAGTTAATCTTCGACATAGTCCCATTCTGCAGTGGCTATCACGCACTGCTCGGGCGAACCGCATTCGCCAAGTTCAATGCGGTACCGCACTACGCATACCTTAAGCTCAAGATGCCAGGACCTCGAGGAGTAATTACGGTCAATGGAAACACCGAACGCTCTCTCCGAACGGAGGAGCACACGGCGGCCCTTGCTGCGGAAGTACAAAGCAGCCTCTCCAGGCAGTTCTCCAGTCCGGCCATTAAACGTCCGGACGCCGTCAAGCGCGCCCGGAGTAACCTACAACAAGACCGCCTGGCATGTTCCGAGCGGGCATAGCATTGCGGCCCCAACCCCAGCCCTCGCAAAAATGCGACACCAGTACTTCGCGTACATAACTACGCTCTAGAAATACCATGGGTACAGGGGGAGGGGCACCATCACGGCACGCCCGAAACACGGCTTAAACCGCACCAGGGGCTGCCGATTTTTTAATTTTCTCTTACTTTCAGGACTCCACTCTTCGGAAGGCCTGTTCGGCAGTTTAATTGCCGCACAAACGATGCAAGAACCAGGGAAGCAGACAAGCCATGCCGCATTACAGAACTCCCAGGTGGTCTCTATCACGAGCAGTATACCTATTTCGCATACCATTCCGCAGCCTGCCCCTGGAACGGACATATTAAACAGTCCAACCTTTTGCTTATCGCATTATTTGTATCGTTCTGCTTTGATCGCAGCCCTTTTTAATAAACAATGCATAGCTTTTGTCTCTCTTTGCATTACCTTTTTTACAAATATATGTTCCTTAACGACATGTTGCACCCGTACACTTTGTTACGGCCAAAATACGCCAGGGGCTTTTGTACCCCTCAATATGGTGCGAGAAGTCCGAACACTTTAACAAGCACGGCACCCCGAACTTATAGCATTATATGCATCGGCTCCGAATCATGTCTTGGGTCAATAGTTGGGTTTGCCCGGCTCCTATGTTTTGGTGCCTTACGTTCCGCTATATCGGCTAATGTAGCACTAGGAGAACTACTGCGATTGTGCCCCAGTTGAGCTGGGTCGAGCACCTCAGTAGAGAAAGCTAAAACTGACTGTCATGATGAAGCGAGAGCCGGTCGCTGTTCGAGAGGTTTTTCGAGTCCCTAAAGACTTATGCCGCTTAGAGCGAGGAGTCGGCTCTGTCTGGCCAAGGCGTGGATAGCGCCCCGAACTCGGTCTTCCGAATACCAGGGGCTTCGCCGAAATTTAAAATTATAGAATTCTATGGCTAAGTGAGAGTGTTCACGCATTATAGTCTGATTGCCTTGTTCGTTGTGTTGAGCGCCTCCCTCGAAGGACCCAAACATGGGAAAAGAGCGCTCAGGTTTATCCCCGAACACCCCAGCACTAGCGGTACGGGGGCAGAAGCCGACGACTCGCCATCTCTCAGAATTGATAAACAGCCACACAGAAGGTAATATTTTAAATTCCAACAGCATTGCTTAGCGCATATGAACAAGTTTTCAGCGCACAGGACAAAACGAGCGAGTTTTACTCAAAAATTACATCCCTGGAACATTCATCCGCCACAAGGCTGGCACCCTTCAAAACATCCGTATAATAATTCTCGGGCTTGCGATGCTCTTTCCCCGGCGGTGGCCCGTCCTTCACAAGCTTCTCAGCATCCAGCTTGCCCAGTGCACCTTAGCACGGGCAAGGGCCCTACGGGCACCTTCAATGCAGAGGGAGCGCTTGATGACTTCGAGCCTTGGACAGGCCCCCACCAGCCGCCGCACCAGCCCGAAATAGCTCCTAGGCAGAGCCTCTCCAGGCCACAGCCGAACTATGAGGCCCTTCATGGCCTGTTCGGCCACCTTGTGGAGCTCGACCAGTTGCTTCAGCTGGTCACTCAGGGGCACGGGGTGTCCGGCCTCAGCATACCGAGACCAGAACACCTTCTCTGTCGAGCTGCCCTCCTCGGCTCGATAGAATGCGGCGGCATCGGACACGCTACGGGGAAGATCTGTGAATGCTCCTGGAGAGCTCCGGATTCGGGTAAGTAACAAGTAACTCACGCTTATGTGTTTGCTTTGCATAAAGAATGCCTTGCCCGCCGCTATCTTTTTCACCGCATCCAACTCCTGGAGGGTCTTCTGGGATTCGGCCTTGGCAGACTTGGCATTTTCAATAGCCATCGCGAGCTCGGACGCTCGCGTCTTTGAGTCAAGCTCCAAACTCTCATGTTTTTTCATGAGAGCCTGGAGCTCTTGCTGCACCTTGCCAACCTGGGCCTCATACTTCTCCCGCTCGGTGCGCTCCGTGGCCGCCCTCTTCTCGGCCTCGACCAGCGCTTCCTTAAGGGTCGCCACCTCCGACGTGGCCCCTACAATAGCAACGATAATCCTGTCATTTTTTGCAATTGCACCTTTTTTATATATATTTAAATAAGGTATTTCTTACCTTCCTTGTCCTCAAGCTGCTTCTTGGCACGCCCAAGCTCTTGCTCGGACTGCTCGAGGTTCTGCTTTAGCGTGTCCACTTCCGCAGTTAGTGCGGCGGACGCCAGCAGAGAAGCCTACATACGCATATTGACTCCTTTTTTTTAGACTCCTGCGAATTTTATTTGATCCTCTCTTCGGCTTTTCTTCCCGAACGCCAAACAGAGCATCAGGGGCTACTGTCTATGCGGTAATATTATTTACACATTCTTTACTTACCTCAAAGCCTGTTAAAAGGCTAGTACAAGCTTCAGTCAGTCCGCTCTTGGCGGACTGAACCTTCTGGACCACCGCACTCATAATGGTGCGCTGCTCCTCGTCGATGGAGGCGCCTTTGAGCACCTCCAATAGATTGTACGGCGCCTCCGGTTGGACGGGGGTCACCGGCACGGTGGGCTTGCTCCTCTTGGAAGGAGGTCGCCCGCCGGACTCTGGAACCTTTGAAGGTTCCGGAGCGGTGTCCGGCCTAGAGCCGGACTTGGAGCCCTGGGGGGTTTTATCCCCTTTACTCCTGGAGTCCAGGAGGTCGCCTTGAGGCGCCTCCAGGACCACCTCCTCCTGGCTTGGAACCTATTGGGACAACACTTCAGCATCGTCCGTAGGGCGGGGGGAGGAAGCCGTCAGAAGCGAATTCACATCCGACGAGTCCAATGAACCGCTCGACGACGCGTCGAGCCGGTCTTTGGTTGGGCTGCATAAACATATTCGACATAAGGGAAAGTTGTCCAATAAAGGAATACTATGAATTACTCTGGTATCCGGATACTTACGATTTCGCCAGGGGCTTGGCCCTGAGCGGCCACTCCTCTCCGCCGTCGTCGGCATCGGTGGAGTAGTCCGGAGGAAGGGTTTTCCCCTTCTTGGACCCTTCGGCCTCCCCAGTGAGGGAGGCCTTCCTTTTCTTCTCTCCCCCCGCTGGAGGGGGAGAGGTCTCTTCTTCCTCCACCTCGTCTTCACGGGAGGAATGCGCCTTGGAGCCATCGGATGATGAACCCGACACCTCCCGGCGCCGGGCACTTTTTCGAGTCCCCATGTCCTTCTTCGTGGCCTTCTTCTCCGGCACCACATAGGGTGCCGGAACCAGTAACTTCGCCAAGCGGGCATCGGCTGGGTCTTCGGGCAAAGGAGCCGGACAGTCCATCTGTCCGGACTTCGCCTGCCAAACCTGTCAAAGGTAAGGGAGCTTAGATCCCGCATAGAGTTAAACTATGAAAAACTAATACCCTGTAAAAGGCAAAAACAACTTACCGCGCTGGCATGACGCTGCGTGCTGAATCCGCGATCCTCAGTAGCGGATGCGGGAGCCTCGGCGCCCTTGAAAAGCACCTTCCAGACATCTTCGTACGTCGTGTCGAAGAGCCTGCTCAGAGTTCGGTGCTGCGCCGGGTTGAACTCCCACAGATTGAAGGCTCGTTGTTGACACGGGAGGATCCGGCGAATGAGCATGACCTGGACTACGTTGACAAGCTTGAGCTGCTTGTCCACCAGGGTTTGGATGCATGTTTGCAGTGCAGTCACCTCTCCTTTGCTGCCCCACGACAGGCCCGTCTCTTTCCAGGACGTGAGCCGCGTTGGGGGTCCGGACCGGAACTCGGGGGCTGCAACCCACTCAGGGTCGCGCGGCTCGGTGATGTAAAACCACCCCGATTGCCACCCCTTCAGGGTCTCCACAAAGGAGCCCTCGAGCCGTAAGATGTTGGGCATCTTGCCCACCATGGCGCCTCCGCACTCCGCCTGGTTGTCGCGCACCACCTTCGGCTTGACATTGAAAGTTTTGAGCCATAGGCCAAAATGGGGGTGGATGCAAAGGAAAGCCTCGCACACGACGATAAACGCCGAGATGTTGAGGATGAAATTTGGGGCCAAATCATGGAAATCCAGGCCGTAGTAGAACATGAGTCCCTGGACGAATGGGTGGATAGGAAAGCCCAGTCCGCGGAGGAAGTGGGGAAGGAACACTACCCTCTCATGGGGCCTTGGGGTGGGGAGGAGCTGCCCCTCTTCGAGAAGCCGGTACGCGATGTCGTTAGACAAGTATCCGGCCTTCCTCAGTTTTTTGATGTGTCCCTTCGTGACGGAGGAGACCATCCACTTGCCTCCCGCTCCGGACATGGTTGGAGAAGGTTGAGGTGAGGAGTGCGGACTTGGGCGCTGGAGCTCGAGTGCGCGAAAATGGATAGGCAAATGAGGAAGAAGGCGTAGGTGAAAAGGTGGATCCTTATCCCCTTATATGGGTGGACGCAGCTACGTGTCCCCACCAGCGTGGTAAAACTCGCTTATCTCCAAGCGCTGTAATCAATGGCGCAGTTGGGTTACCCACGCCCGTATTGATGAGAATCCCGGAATAAGGGGACACGATCTCTGCTTTAACAAGACGTGCCAAGGAAACCGCCTCGCGTGACACGTTGAGGTGGGACAATAAAACGATTCGAATAAAGGCTTGGCCGTGGTGCGTCACACTATGGAATACGTCAGCAGATTAGATTTGTGTAAATATTACTCTCTCTATGGCAATACGTGGAAACTTATTTTGCAGAGCCGGACACTATCTTTGTGTTCAAAATCTTCTATGAAGTATTTGGAGGAGGAACCCACCTTGCAATGTCGAAGACAATCTGCGCACCGGACTCGTCGTCATTGAAGCCTGGTTGAGGGGCTACTGAGGGAGTCCTGGATTAGGGGGTGTCCGGATGGCCGGACTATACCTTCAGCTGGACTCCTGGACTATGAAGATACAAGATTGAAGACTTCGTCCCGTGTCCGGAAGGGACTTCCCTTGGCGTGGAAGGCAAGCTTGGCGATGCGGATATGTAGATCTCCTACCATTGTAACCGACTTTGTGTAACCCTAACCCTCTCCGGTGTCTATATAAACCGGAGGGTTTTAGTCCGTAGGACAACATACAGAACAACAATCATACCACAGGCTAGCTTCTAGGGTTTAGCCTCTCCGATCTCGCGGTAGATCTACTCTTGTACTACCCATATCATCAATATTAATCAAGCAGGACGTAGGGTTTTACCTCCATCAAGAGGGCCCGAACCTGGGTAAAACTTCGTGTCCCTTGCCTCCTGTTACCATCCGGCCTAGATGCACAGTTCGGGACCCCCTACCCGAGATCCGCCGGTTTTGACACTGACACTTATCATATCCCTTGCCGTGGCTAATCTTTTGTTACCACCACAAACCCTTATGCGCAAAAAAAACTGATCTAGTCCTTCATAAAATGTTTCGGGTCTTACCCTTTTTAGGTCAAAATATTTTTGCTTTTCTGTCTTACCTTAGATCCGAAATTTCCATATATCTCTGTGAAATATGTTTCTCCTCACACCAACATAGGCGGTTTAACTTTGTATAAGCAATCTATACCATTAGCCCTCTGATAAACCGGAGGAGCCTTTTACCTTCATAGTTATACTCCGGTTTAACGGTGTCTGAGTACCCCTGTCCTGGTATTACCTTTTATCCCTTATTGCATTGGTCTCCGGTTTATGCCATTTCGCATATTAGTATATCTCTTACTCCATTGTATCTTGTATATCATCATGAATGATTTATAAACTAGCCTTTCGTTTTTAGCTTGTTTGTTTCGCAATGGCCAAACAATTATTCACTGCTTGCAACTAGGCTCGTTCCCGGCTCACCGAGGATCAGTTGAATGATATGGTCGGCATCGGCTCCTTGCCTAAGAAAACTGAAATTAAATGGCGAGTTCCAGGAACAGAAAATCCTCCGACCCCAAGACAGGGTGAGGTGGTGGTCTTTGTTGACCACATAAGCCGTGGCTTGAAACCGCCAGGGTCAAAGTTTTACCGGGATGTGCTTGCCAATTTCCAACTCCATCCCCAAGACATTGGGCCTAACTCAGTATCCAATCTATGTAACTTCCAGGTCTTCTGTGAAGTGTACTTACAGGAAGAACCAACTACAGAGCTGTTCCGGGACTTCTTTCACTTAAACCGGCGCACATAATTTGTAAATGGCCCCAACACTGAACTCGGTGGTGTCTCAATTCAAAAGCGGAAAGAAGTTGAATTTCCTCATGCCAAACTGCACAGCCACCCAAAGGAATGGAACCAGGCTTGGTTTTATTGCAGAGACACTTCGCCTGAAGATGAAAATCCCCTCCCAGGCTTTCGTGATCACCGGCTTTCCAACGCCCATCCGATGCCGTAACGCTTAAGCTCCGCAGAAAGGGCGAAATATGCCCTCAACTCGCCAAACTCCGGGCCTTTATGGCCAACGATTTAATAGCTGTGGATTTCGTGCGCTGTTGGATATCTTGGAGCATCTTGCCTCTAAGCCAGCGTCCCGGTTTAATGTGTGATTATACCGGTGAGGTTGACGACCCTCAACGCCATTGCAACCTTCAACTATCCGATGAAGAAGTCATTGAATGTGTACAGAAGATTTTGAATGAATCGGAACTGGTCTGTAGTCAAACCGGTTTGAATCCCTTCTATACCAAGAACAAACCGCCTGCTGTAAGCATTATACTTCCTTTTCATCTTTAATATTTTTACCTTGTGCAACCTGTAATCCTTCTTCTGTGTATGTATGTATAGGGTGATGACCCCTTCTGGAAACGGAAAACCGTAGAAAAAGTGGTAAAGCCAACTCAGGATAAAGCGGTCAAACCATCTCGCCCCAAAACCAAAGCCGTCAAACGGACGTCAAAACGGAAAACGGCTGACCGGATCAACATGGAGCTTGATGATGACACCGATGACCTGGAAGTTGAGGTAGAACATGACTCACTTGGCTCTCTTTTCATGCATCTCATTAACAATTATCTTCCTCTAGAGGATGCAGAAGGCAGTCAAGCTGATGATGTAGAGGTAATTACCCTTTCCTCCGGTTCAGACTCTATGCCAACACGAAGAACCCGCCAAGCAGTCCGCAAAGTAAGCTTTTCTCATCCTCTTGCTCACTTGGATCCAACATTTATTTTGAAGACTCAGCAACATGAAGCTCACCGGACAACCCGGCATAGTGGCTAACAGGTCACTTCAGCTGGTTTACCTGACACCCCGGCTCGGAAGCGCCGGTCTGAGGTCTCTCCTACTCCTGACCATTCTTACCCCAAGGCAGGTTATTTCAGACAACCTCTTAATCCGTCTGATTCAAATTATCAGGTGACACCTCCCTCATCATCTAGCGAGTCGACAGCAACTCAGCTCGCTCCTCTGAAAACTGTGGTCGAGTAAGATGTAAAACCTTTTCCTTCAATGCGTCACAGAACTTGAATAATATGTTAATCCTTTTATATTTTTTTGCAGGGCCAAAGCCAGACCCAGCAAGAAAGCTCGGGACACCAATCCGCCCGAAGACCCCACTTTTGAAGAAGAACACAGAGGTGAACCGGAACAAACTTATGAACCGGAGGGCCCTCATCCTGAAGCCGCTTCTGATGAACCGCCTCTTCAAGGCCAAAACACCAATGAACCAGCAGACGCTGAACCTGCCGCGCCTGATACTGAACCGGCAGAACCAAACCGGGCTAGTCCGGTGAGAAATACTGAAACTCCATTGTCACCAGCCAAACACACTGAAGGCCAAGGAGACGATGTTATTATCACTGGAATGGGCCACAGCTCTCCTGGCCATCCCGTCATCTTGGCTGAACATAGTGCCAAAGAAGAGCAAGCTGTTAGGGAAAAAGGAAAATGGAGCAGCGATTTATCAAGCTATGCTCATCTCAACACTGAAGAGCTTCACTCTGGCTTCTTGAAACGTCTGCACTCAAAGTGGGACTATGAAGCCAGTTTGGTGAACTTGATGAAAGAGCGATATGAGGTAAGTTCATCTCCCTTTGTTTACTGATTCATAGCTGAGACAATAGCCCAAGTAGCCCCCTAGGGCCGTTTTATGATGTTAATCATAAACCGGTCTTTGTAAAACTTTAAGTTTCTCATCATTGATCCTCGAAATGTCAGGTCTCTAATAAAGACCCTCATCTTTTAACAATTAGATAACCTTTTGCAGCATAGCCCCCAAAGGCCGGTTTAACTGGGCAAGTTAATCCGGGTTTTAATCCATGCATCCACTTTAGAACAGACACACATTAGCCCCCAAGTGTCTAGGATAATGCTTGCATTGTTCTGGAGACTTATATAAAATGCAACACTTTAGAATGAACAGGCATTAGCCCCCAAGTATGAAGTGCATAACTTGTTATACGCTTTGTAATTAGAACATATATAACCTGTTGTTTAATATACCTTCAATGTTGCAGGCTGAACTGAGAAGCAAAGATGCCTGAAATTCTGACTTGCAAGAGAATGTGAAGTCACAACAAGCAGAGGCTGGAAAAGCCAAAGAGGAGCTGACCCAAGCCTTGACCGTAATGGAAAAGCTGAAGGAATCTTTCAACAAAGATCGTGCTAACTGGGAAACCGAAAAATCCGGTTTAACCAAAAGAGCGGAAGACGCCGAGGCAGCCCTGAAACCAATTGTAGATGAACTAGCTGGCTTGAAATGGCAAATCAATGCTATGACTTCTGCTATTTTTGGTAAGTATCTGTTTATGTGTTTTGCGTAAGTCAATGAACCTTATCACTGACCAGAATGTGGATATAAATCTTTGGTAGGTACTCGGATTGCTCATCTTGGTACAGACATGTAGATGAAGCTCAAAGCGGCGTATACTTTGGTTGAACAGTTGTACTCTGGGTCTCAGCGGGCTATTTGCATGGCAGCTTGCAACAAACCGGCCCCAACTTTTGTTAAAGAAACACTTGAGAAACTGGCCATGTTACCAGCCCGTATTGCCGAATTGAAGAAGGCAGCTGCCAGAGCAGGAGCTTTAACCGCACTTATTCGAGCCAAAGCCTGGATTCCGGACCTTGAAGCGGAGGATATCATTAAAGTATACCCAGGTGTGAAGGAAGACGGTTCAAACTTCGACAATGATGACCTCCGGCGGCTGACCAAACAGATGCGGCCAGTAGCTAGCAAGCTGGCCGATGATACAGATTTGTCCCATTTTCAACTGGTTTATGACGCTGAGGGGAAAAGACAGCTGGCCGACATCCATGAAGTTGAAGAACTTGTGCCTCCGATTCGTAAGCACACTTATGCTCCTGATATTAACCCCTCCAATCTTATCCATGAAGAAGCAGTATTTCAAGCTTTAACTGGAATCGATTGGTCGACGGTTGATTTCCAACGTCTGGGGAGGGATGAAGAAGTGCCCACACCAACTGACCCTCAGCCATCAAACCGTCCAGACGAAGCGTCCTAAACCAGTCGCCGGTTTACTGGTCACTGTGTGCCGATATTGTGAAAAACAATTATGCCATTGGAGCCGCTTTGAAAGCTTCTTGTAATAGGATAGCCAAAACTCCATTAATTGCCATGCCATCGATCATGTTTTGTAATACCTCGTGACAACTTGTGCCACCTTTTGGGATATATTTATGCATAACCCATGATGAATTGTGTTCCTGTGTACAACAACTTAAAAGTATCTAGCGGTTTACCGCTAGACAGGTCATAATGTCCAGGAAGTGTACAATACATAGATGAATAATAGAAGTGTTTGTACAAAAAGCAATATGCATAACATACCTCATTGGTTGACCAATGGTGTATACGGCAAAGGTGTTAATACCAATCCGGAACGTTGATAACCCCATCTTTGTAATGCCGGTCTATATAGTAAACCGGACCAGGATAACTACCGGGTTTTCTTTATAACACTGGTGATTTAGTCAAACCAAACCGGGTCAATAAACACCGGTTTATAACTGATCATGTGCCAACAACTTGTAGTTGAAAAGCAAGCCGGGTCAAGGACACCGGGTTATCAAAAGATACTTATGAACTTCAACAAATAAAACTCAAAAAGGAAAATATGCAAGGCTTTTTACGAGCTGCCAGGCTCCAAATCGAGGCTTTTCATGGGCTGCCAGGCCTCTGAGTTAAACCATTTAACAAAGCCTTTTAAGATGGTCCTCCAATTAACCAATCATCATTTTAACTTTGACAAGTTCAGGGTCTATAAAAGATTGACATGTCAAACGTTCGGTGGGTCATACCAGGATTACCTGGACAGGAGTGGCTTACTTGATGAAGGCAGGTTAACCCGGGTTTTTAGGTGAATACACCGGGCTTCCAAGACGTGGCTTGATAGCCAATTACAAGGGTCCTTTCAAACTCTTTGTTGCTTTACAAAAAAGAGCCCCCAAGTAACTTTGTGAGTTGTGCTCAGTGTGCGCCCATGTTTGAGTCTGTGCTTTATGCAACACTCTCTTTGGCTCCACATATTTTTCTTTTGTGGCTTAAATGCCTATCAAGAGGTGTAGCTATGGTGTGATAACAACCAAGCCCCCTAGTGATATCCCTTCATGGTTTCAAAACCGATCAAGAGGTGTACTGTAGTTCAAATATGACCAAGCCCCCTAGTGATTTTCTTTATATCCGTGCAGCTGCTAAGACCGGATTAATACAAAACTCCGCTTTGTCAGTAAACTCTTATAAGAACACGGGATGTAAAAAGAACAGATACCCCGCTTATAACGGAGGCTCCGGTTTATTATATGATATATACACTGTCATAAATATGTACAGATGAAGAGCCTATGGCTTCAAGTATAGTAAGGCCGAAGAAGAGCTATGTTCCATGGCCGCTTGGTCTCCTCCTCCGATTGACGTGAGTCTTTGTGCTCTCGAACATCAATGGGGTAGTAAGGCCCGTTGTGCAGATTTTTGCTGACCACAAAGGGTCCTTCCCAAGGTGGGGATAACTTGTGCATATCAGTTTGATCCTGGATGAGCCGGAGCACCAAATCGCCTTCTTGAAAGGTTCTGGTTTTAACCCAACGGCTGTGATAACGTCGGAGATCTTGTTGATAAATGGCCGATCGTGCTACTGCAAGATCACACTCTTCATCCAACAGGTCCAGAGAATCTTGACGTACCTTCTCATTATCAGCTTCAACACAGGCTATCACACGGGGCGAGTCGTGACGGATGTCACTAGGAAGAACTGCCTCCGCTCCATAAACCATGAAGAAAGGTGTATAAGCCGTAGACCTATTGGGTGTGGTGTTGATGCTCCATAACACAGAAGGTAGCTCCTCAACCCAACAACCCGGTGTCCGCTTTAAAGGAACCATAAGCCTGGGTTTGATACCTCGTAGAATTTCTTGATTTGACCTCTCTGCTTGACCATTAGACTGGGGGTGAGCCACTGATGCTAGATCGAGCCGGATATGCTCATGTTGACAAAATTCTTCCATCTCCCCTTTTGACAGGTTAGTACCATTATCAGTTATAATGCTGTGTGGAAAACCAAACCGGAATATCACCTTTTTGATGAATTGAACCGCCGTGGCTGCATCACACTTGCTGACTGGCTCTGCTTCCACCCATTTGGTGAATTTATCAACTGCAACTAACAGGTGGGTCTTTTTGTCCTTGTATTGCTTGAAGGGTCCAACCATATCAAGCCCCCAAGTCGCAAACGGCCAAGTTATTGGAATCATCCTCAACTCTTGAGCCGGAATGTGCGCAAGGCGGGCGAATTTTTGACACCCGTCACATCTCTTGACTAAATCCTCCGCATCAGCATGTGTTGTCAACCAGTAAAAACCGTGGCGAAAAGCTTTAGCAACCAAAGACTTTGAACTGGCATGGTGACCGCAGTCCCCTTCATGGATTTCTCGCAAAATCTCACAACCCTCTTGAGGAGAAACACAATGTTGAATTGCTCCTGAAATGCTGTAGCGACCATACTCCCCGTTGAGTATGGTCATGGACTTGGAACGCCGGATTATCTGTCGAGCCAACGTTTCGTCATCTGGTAACTCTCCCCGGTTCATGTAAGCCAGATATAGGATTGTCCAATCCGGTATGGCATGTAAAGCTGCCACCAATTGAGCCTCCGGATCAGGAATAGCCAAATCTTCTTCGGTTGGTACCTTGACTGACGGATTATGCAATACGTCAAGAAAGACATTTGGCGGAACCGATTTACGCTGGGAACCAAGACGACTTAAAGCGTCCGCCGCTCCATTCTTCTGCCGGTCTATATGGTCCACATGATAACCCTTAAAGTGACCAGCCACTGTGTCCACCTCTCGCCGATATGCAGCCATGAGTGGGTCCTTAGAATCCCAAGTGCCAGACACCTGTTGCGCCACTAGATCTGAATCGCTGAAGCACTTAACCCGGTTTAAATTCATCTCCTTAGCCATCCGGAGACCATCGAGAAAAGCCTCATATTCAGCTGCATTGTTAGTACAAGGGAACATTAATCGGAGGACATAACAAAACTTGTCACCTCGTGGGGAAGTTAGTATGACTCCAGCCCCCGAGCCCTCCAACTGTCTGGACCCATCAAAATGAATAGTCCAATATGTATTATCTGGTTTCTCTTTAGGTGCCTGTAACTCTGTCCAATCATTGATGAAGTCCAGAGTGCATGGGATTTGATCGCTGTGCGGGGTATATATTTGAGCCCATGAGGTCCAAGCTCAATAGCCCACTTGGCAATCCGGCCAGTTGCTTCTCTGTTTTGAATGATATCTCCCAGAGGAGCTGAACTGACCATTGTGATGGGATGGCCCTAAAAATAATGTTTAAGCTTCCGGCTTGCCATAAACACTCCATACACCAGTTTCTGCCAATGTGGATACCTCTGCTTTGACTCAATAAGCACCTCATTGATATAATAAACCGACCGTTGAATCGGATATTCATTGCCAAGCTCCTTGCGCTCTACCACAATAGCTACGCTAACAGCCCGGGCATTAGCAACCACATATAGCAATAACGGCTCTTTATCGATCGGTGCTGCAAGCACGGGCGGTTCAGCTAACTGCCTCTTCAGATCCTCGAACGCTTTATCAGCTGCCTCACTCCAGACAAAGTTAACTATTTTCTTGAGCATCTGATATAAAGGGATGGCCTTCTCTCCAAGGCGACTGATAAACCGGCTCATGGCTGTAATCAGGCCGGCCAGACATTGAACGTCATTGATACATGCCGGTTTAGCCAAAGATGTAATTGTTGAAATCTTTTCTGGATTAGCCTCAATGCCGCTGTTTGACACCAGAAAGCCCAAGAGCTTGCCTGTCGGGACACTAAAGACACACTTCTCCGGATTGCGCATCATCTTGTAAACCTGGAGGTTGTCAAAGGTTTCTCTCAGATTGTCTATCAATGTTTCCTCCTTTCTGGATTTTATCACAATATCATCCACATATGCATGAACATTGCGCCCAATTTGTTTATGAAGGAAATTCTGAACACAACGCTGATAAGTTGCCTGGGCACTCTTGAGTCCAAAGGGCATGGAGACATAGCAGAAGGCTCCAAAGGGAGTTATGAAAGCTGTCTTCTCCTGGTCCTTAACCGCCATTTTGATCTGATGATAACCAGAATAAGCATCCAGAAAACACAAACGGTCACAACCTGTCGTAGCATCAATTATCTGATCAATGTGAGGGAGAGCAAAGGGGTCTGCATGGCAAGCCTTGTTTAAATCTGTGTAATCCGCACACATACGCCAAGTGCCGTTTTTCTTGAGAACCAGCACCGGATTAGCCAACCACTCTGGATGAAAAACCTCTACAATAAACCTTGCAACCAACAAACGGGCTACCTCTTCCCCGATAGCCTTACGCCTTTCTTCATTGAAGCGGCGGAGAAACTGCCGGACCAGTTTAAACTTAGGATTAATGTTAAGTGTGTGCTCAGCGAGTTCCCTCGGTACACCTGGCATGTCAGAAGGTTTCCATGCAAAGATGTCCCAGTTCTCATGGATGAACTCGATGAGCGCGCTTTCCTATTTGGGATCTAGGTTAGCGCTGATGCTGAATTGCTTGGATGAGTCACCAGGAACAAAATCAATCATTTTAGTATCTGTAGCGATTTGAACTTCAACACCGGATCATGTTCCGTAGTCGGCTTTTTCAAAGAGGTCATATCTGCCGGATCAACTTGCTCCTTATAGAATTTCAACTCTTCCGTTGCACAAACCGACTCAGCATAAGCCGCATCATCTTCCTCACACTCCAAAGTGATCTTTCTGCTTCCATGTACTGTGATAGTCCCCTTATGACCTGGCATTTTAAGCTGTAGATAAACATAACATGGCCTCGCCATGAATTTAGCATAAGCCGGCCGCCCAAACAAGGCGTGGTACATACTTTTGATCTTTACCACCTCAAACATCAATGTTTCTGACCTTGAATCATAATCATCTCCAAAAGCTACCTCTAAGGCTATCTTGCCAACAGGATATGTAGACTTACCAGGCACCACACCATGAAAGACCGTATTTGACGGTTTAAGATTCTTATCTGTCAACCCCATACGGCGGAATGTGTCATAATATAGAATGTTGATACTGCTTCCCCCATCCATGAGCACTTTAGTAAACTTGTATCCCCCAACTTGCGGGGCTACCACCAGGGCCAAGTGACCCGGATTATCAACCCGGAGTGGGTGATCATCTCTACTCCACAAAATGGGTTGCTCAGACCAGCGTAAATACTGAGGCACTATCGGTTCAACAGAGTTTACTGCCCTCTTGTGAAGCTTATTATCACGCTTACACAAACTAGTAGTGAAGACATGATATTGCCCGCTATTTAGCTGCTTGGGATTGCTCTGGTAACCCGACTGCTGCTGCTGCTGCTGATTCCTCTGATGGTTGTAGCCTCCCTGGTTGCCTTGGTGCCCTTGATTGATGTGTCCGGTTTGGTTGCCTTGAAACCCTAAGCCGGAACCACCACCTCCGTAACCCGGCCCATGGAAACCTCCTCCTGAACCATCGGGCGGGCCGTTATCATACTGGAACATATTAGAATTCTTGAAATCCCGCATGATATAACAGTCCTTCCAAAGATGCGATGCTGGCTTCTCCTTTGATCCATGCTTTGGACAGGGCTGATTTAACACGCGCTCCAAATTGGGGCCTGAACCTCCGCCCCTCTGGGGCTGCTTGCCCTTACGGCGCTGGCCATTCTCCTGAGCATTGGTGTTAGCAACAAAGTCAAAGCTGATGTCGGCCTTGCGCTTACCGCTGTTCCCATGGCCTGCCGGATTATGCTACTGACCCTTGGCGTTGCTGTTCTTCTTCCCTTTCCCCGGTTTGTCCTCCTCTAAATCCGGGTCCTTGGTATTATCTGAATCGGCGTATTTAACCAAAGCGGCCATGAGCGTTGACATATCATTGCAGTGACGTTTGAGCCTTCCTAACTTCTGTTTGAGCGGTAGGAAATGACAATTGCCCTCTAATGTTAACACTGCAGTGTCTGCATTGATACGATCTGATGAATGCAAAATCGTTGAGACCCATTTGACCCAATGGGTCGTGGACTCCCCTTCCTCTTGGACACAAGCGGCCAGATCCACGATTGACATCGGCTGCTTACAAGTATCTTTGAAGTTCTGGATAAACCGGTGCTTCAATTCAGCCCATGATCTGACAGAGTTGGTCGGTAAGCTCTTCAACCAAGTACGAGCTGTTCCTTCCAACATCATGGTGAAATATTTAGCACACACTACCTCATCCACATCTAACATCTCCATTGACATCTCATAGCTTTCCACCCACGCCTCTGGTTGTAAATCGGCGGTGTAATTTGGTACCTTATGAGGTCCCTTGAAGTCCTTGGGCAGTTTCACATTACGCAAAGCGGGGGTGAGACACGGCACCCCTAAGGAACTGAATACCACACCTGGCTCTACTGAAGCGGTAGGGTGAACTGGAGTATGTTGTCGTGCTCCGTTTCGAGCTGCTAACTCGGCCTCCCGACGTGCGCGGCCATGGTCCACAACATCCTGCGCATTAGCACCTCCCCTGCCGGGTTGTTTCCTTGCGGCGAATTTCGGCGACGTGCACTGCTTGACATAGTCGGTTCATCCTCAATGTGTCTGCTATAGCTCCGGCTTGGACGGGGAGTGGAATGAATCCTCTCATGACTGTGTGAATATGCCTGCTGTTGATTTAGCGTTGTTTGAAGGAGATCTCTGGCCCGACGTGCTTCAACCGCAACTGGTGACTCGCCGTCTGCTGGGAGGGCTGCCAGGCGTGAAGCGGCGGCCACAATATTGTCCAACGGGTTGGAATAATGCCCGGGAGGTGTTGGCACATACTGCGGCACAACGTTGTTCTGGCGAGGCGGGTCCATCGTGCGTGGCTGAACCGACGCTCCTGTTCCCGATGCCTCCGCCCGATTTAGTATGGGTTGGTTACCAGCTCCTGCTCCTGGTGTTGAAGAGATTTTGCGGCTCATAAACCGATGGGAGACGCGATCGGTACCTTCTTCTCATGACTTCCTTGGAAGCATTCTGATCTAGCCTAATCCGGTAGGCCTATGCTTCCAATTTGGCCCGTTCTGTAGCCATCCTAGCGTTCTCCGTCACCAGGTTCGCTTTAGCCTGAGCTATCTGATCTTTCACCTTTGCAATCTCTTCATTGTGCTGATCCTTGGCTGCTGCATCCACCTCTGCGTCCATCAACGTTGCCAAAGCATCGAACAAATCAGACAGGACTTGGGCTGGAGGCGGCGCAGAGCTTCCTGCCCCTGCCGGCGTGGCCGTTGTTGAACCGGAGAGTATTGTTGCGGCGGGTGATGAATGAGGCGCTGATTGTGTGCCGGCCATGAAGATGGCGGCCCAGTTTGGCAGATTGGGGGAATCCGGAATACTGTTGCCCTCGGATCCTCCATCAATCCGGCCGTCCTGCAACTGATAAAGCGATTCGGTCTCTCCAGAAGACTCGTCGTCAGAACAGACCACGGTCTCTCCATCGGACGCTGGCCTGCCTCGTATCTCGCCCCATGGACGACACCTACGAAAACATGCCTTGTCATGGGCTGAATCGGCGAAGAACTTGCACGCCGAGCCATTTCGATGATGTCGATGCAGATGTCCGGCTCAGGGGCCGGTTTGCCGATCTTGCCGATGAAGACGTGAATCCCACCGAAGGGGACCCGGTACCCATACTCAATTGAATTGGCCTCGGGACCCCATCCTGCATTGTCAATGTAGAGCTTGCTGCGACAACTCTTCGTCATCCGGCCCACAGCGTACCCCTTAAGTCCATCAAAGCTGCCCTTCAAGAACTCAAAACCATCGTGCGATAGCCCCACGGTGGGCGCCAACTGTCATGGGTTTGTCACGGCAGATTTCCTTGTGAAAGGACTTAGT
The DNA here is from genome assembly GCF_018294505.1 of Triticum aestivum. Taxonomy (NCBI): domain Eukaryota; kingdom Viridiplantae; phylum Streptophyta; class Magnoliopsida; order Poales; family Poaceae; genus Triticum; species Triticum aestivum. The sequence goes on from NC_057812.1 coordinate 179,349,963, forward strand.
CATGGAGCCATCGCTACGGGTTAACTTAAAGGGGTTAAACCGGACAAGGGGACACGGGGAGTTTTATACTAGTTCGGCCCCTTCAAGGAAGGTAAAAGCCTACGTCTAGTTGTGATTGGTATTGCTAGGGTTTCGAAGGCCAGGGAGCGAATCCGCTTTGTCTGGCCCTCGAGTTGTTGTTCGTTCGTAAACCGCTATCGGGTCGTCCCTTTATATACATAGGTTGACGCCCGCCGGGTTACAGAGTCCTGAAGCCGGATCATAAACGTGTCTGGTTTAGTCTCTATCCTTCCTATCTTACAACACAAGTTACATTACCAGGTCGGTTTACATCTACAGGCTTTAACCCACCTTTGGGCCTTGGGCCTTTGTAAAGCGCCATCATTCTTGCATCTTCATGGGCTTCTAGTCTTCAAGGAGTTAACCCGGCTATTCCTGGCCGGTTTATATCCCGTAGTAATATCCCCAACACATACAATAAAGCGACAACCATATGGCTCCTGCCAGTTGTGGATAACTCCGTTACAAAACATGATCATTTCATACAATAAAATATAGCATCATGCCTTGACCATATCACATCACAACATGCCCTGCAAAACAAGTTAGACGTCCTCTACTTTGTCGTTGCAAGTTTTATGTGGCTGCTACGGGCTGAGCAAGAACCGTTCTTACCTACGCATCAAAACCACAATGATATTTCGTCAAGTTAGTGTTGTTTTAACCTTCAACAAGGACCTGGCGTAGTCACACTCGGTTCAACTAAAGTTGGAGAAACTGACACCCGCCATCCACCTGTGTGCAAAGCACGTCGGTTGAACCAGTCTCGCGTAAGCGTACGCGTAATGTCGGTCCAGGCAGCTTCATCCAACAATACCGCCGAACCAAAGTATGACATGCTGGTAAGCAGTATGACTAGTATCGCCCACAACTCACTTGTGTTCTACTCGTGCATATAACATCTACGCATAAACCTGGCTCGGATGCCACTGTTGGGGAATGCAGTAATTTCAAAAAAAAAACCTACGCACACGCAAGATCATGGTGATGCATAGCAACTAGAGGGGAGAGTGTGTCCATGTACCCTCGTAGACCGAAAGCGGAAGCATTATGACAACGCGGTTGATGTAGTCGTACGTCTTCACGATCGAATGATCATCGGTACCGAATGTACGGCACCTCCGTGATCTGCACATGTTCAGCTCAGTGACGTCCCGCGAACTCATGATCCAGTAGAGCTTCGAGGGAGAGTTTCGTCAGCACGACGGCGTCATGACGGTGTTGATGAAGCTACCGACGTAGGACATCGCCTAAGCACCGCTACGATATGACCGAGGTGGATTATGGTGGAGGGGGGCACCGCACACGGCTAAAAGATCAATGATCAACTTGTGTGTCTCCATGGGGTGCCCCCCTCCCGCGTATATAAAGGAGTGGAGGAGGGGGAGGGCCGGCCCTCTACTATGGCGCGCCCTGGGGAGTCCTACTCCCACCGGGAGTAGGATTCCCCCCCCCCTCCATGTAGTAGGAGTAGGAGGGAAGGAAAGGGAAAAGAGAGAAGGAACGAGGGGGCGCTGCCCCTCCCCCTAGACCAATTCGGACTAGGCCTTGGGGGGCACGCAGCCTCCCATCTCTCTTCCCCTAAAGCCCAATAAGGCCCATATACTCCCCGATGAATTCCCGTAACTCTCCGGTACTCCGAAAAATCCCGAATCTCTCAGAACCTTTATGTCTCGGCCATTTTGAGACTCCTCGTCATGTCCCCGATCTCATCCGAGACTCCGAACTACCTTCGGTACGTCAAAACACATAAACTCGTAATACCGATCATCACCAAACGTTAAGCGTGCGGACCCTACGGGTTTGAGAACTATGTAGACATGACCGAGACTCATCTCCGGTCAATAACCAATAATGGAACCTGGATGCTCATATTGGCTCCTACATATTCTACGAAGATCTTTATCGGTCAAACCGCATAACAACATATGTTGTTCCCTTTGTCATCGATATGTTACTTACCCGAGATTCGATTGTCGGTATATCAATACCTAGTTCAATCTTGTTACCGGCAAGTCTCTTTACTCGTTCCGTAATACATCATCCCGCAACTAACTCATTAGTTGCATTGCTTGCTAGGCTTAAAGTGATGTGCATTACCGAGAGGGCCCAGAGATACCTCTCCGACAATCGGAGTGACAAATCCTAATCTCGATCTATGCCAACTCAACAAGTACCATCGGCGACACCTGTAGAGCACCTTTATAATCACCCAGTTACGTTGTGACGTTTGGTAGCACACAAAGTGTTCCTCCGGTATTCGGGAGTTGCATAATCTCATAGTCATAGGAACATGTATAAGTCATGAAGAAAGCAATAGCAATATACTAAACGATCGAATGTTAAGCTAACGGAATGGGTCAAGTCAATCACATCATTCTCTAATGATGTGATCCCATTAATCAAATGACAACTCATGTCTATGGCTCGGAAACTTAGTCGTCTTTGATTCAACGAGCTAGTCAAGTAGAGGCATACTAGTGACACTCTGTTTGTCTATGTATTCACACATGTATTAAGTTTCCGGTTAATACAATTCTAGCATGAATAATAAACATTTATCATGATATAAGGAAATATAAATAACAACTTTATTATTGCCTCTAGGGCATATTTCCTTCAGCCCTCACTAGTAGCCTCTCCAACATTTGACTTGGAAGTTTCAATAGTTGAGGCCCTGGCCTTTAAGGTTGGCACTCTCTTTGCAGGGGCCTTCTTGTGCATACCAGACTTGGTAGATGCAACTGTGACAAACTCTTTCTTGAAAACATTTTTCTTGGAGCTCACTTCCTCCTTAGCAGCAACATAATCCTCATCTTCCGAGTCAGAATTTCTCTTTGTCCTTGTCCTTGTAGCAGCTTTGGGAAAGTTGCTTGGAGTGCTCATGCTACCCTCATCATAACTGTCAGAGGGACTAGTGCCCTCACTCAGGTTCATCTGCTCTTCTGACTTGTTCTGGCTATCACTCTGATCAGACATTCTGGCTAAGAAAACTGACAGCTGACCCTCTGAATAGTTATAGATGAGATAGAGTGGATGAGCATCACAAAGTGGAGAGGATTTGCAAAACAAATGAGTCAAAAACTTAGTTTTAGTTTTCCACATAAAGCATTTCGGACCTACCGATTTGTTAAACTTGGTGACACTGAAGCAACTTTTGGAGTCTAAACTAGTGAAATCGGTCAGACCGAGACACAGTTCGGTGACTTCAAGATTGCTAGGGTTTCACAAAGAGTTGAACTCGGTCACACCGATTTACAAGTTTCGGTCAGACCGAAACAGGCAAGTGCAATGGCCTAAGCCAAATCGGTGAGACCCATTTCCACAACTCGGTCGGTCCGAGATGAGTTCGGCGAAAACCTAACCCTAAACTTTCGAATCAAATCTAAACTAAAGGAAGTTTTTGCTGGACAGGAAGATTTCATACGTGGTAAGGAACATGGCATTTGCTTTGTGCTAAGAATTGGAGAAAAGAACAACACAAAGGGGTCGAACTCATACCCTAACTTGGCGATGAGTGTGCTACGGTGGCAGCAACGGTGTTGAAATCCATTGACAGCGACGGAGACCAGCGGCGGGAGGTCGCTGGCGATGAGAGGACGATCCGGAGACCCGAGGCGGCAGAGCAGGACACACGCGGGCTGAGAGGTTTTCGAGGAATTTCCAAATTTGACCCATCGGTATTTATATCCTGACCCTGTCGGTGTGACCGAGTGGAACAACTCGGTGGCACCGAGATGCAGAATCGCAAACGGTTACTGCAAGTCGGTGAGACCAAAAAGTTCTAATCGGTTGCACCGAGATTGAAAACCTAGATCAACTCAGTGAACTCAGTCAGACCGAAAATGATGAATCAGTCAGACCGAAATGCACAGAGAGGTTTTGAAAGTTTAAGTCTATGACGAATCGGTGACTCCGAGTGCTCCTCACAGAGGGTTTGAATTTGACTTGATCAAACTTTGTGATGTAGCATGAATAGAGTTTGAGATGAGAAAAGCATAGATAGTTAGAGGAAGTTCCTAGGCATTCTTGTCCATCCATTTAGCAAAAGAAGAAAAACCAATCAATCAAAGAAACAAATGGATGTCCTCGAATGAGTAAAATATGCAACCAACATGCTCACACAATAAAATGGCAAATGAAATATGTGGCAAAGCATGCACAAACACTCTAGTATATATCAAGCAATTGGCGATGACTAAGTCATCTATATATGAGTATATTGACTTAGGAGTCAAATGAGAACATTTGATTATAGATCATACTCATCATTTAAGCACAAGTGGGATTACCACTTTTACATAAAGCATTGTTGTGTTCACACCATTAGAATTGCTTTAGCTCAATTCTGAGAGTAAAGCTCCCCCTAGATGTGATATCCCCCCCTAAGACGGATGAACTAACCTTGGGTTTTGTCGATGATGACTTCATGTAGACATTGAAGATGTGGATGCTCAATGTTGACGTAGATCATTCGGAGCAATCCGTTGGAGTGAGTTGCACTTTCAATACCTACATGGGTTAGTCCCACAAGGAACAAGTAAGGATATCCATAGACATAGAGTGTAGTTCACACAAAGTGATGTCCATGAAAGCATTAGGTTACCTTGTCCCTTGTCTTACCAACAAGAGGGTTTGTGACTCCTTGAACTAGTGCAGGATGTGGAAGTTGTTTGCACTTGTTCTCGCCAAAATGATATGAGTGAAGTATGTTGGCGGAGTCATCCTCAAGAACTCTCTAGTTCTTCTTCTTCGGGATCCACATCATCTTGATGGGAATCCTTGGAGTTGTAGTCATACTTGATGAAGTAGAACTTGATGTGGTCTTGGGAACCCACTTGACCAAGGCCTTGGGAGCTCCTTCAAATGCATCAATCTCCTCTTAAAGCTTGTCCTTGCCTTTTTTCTTTGTGGTCTTGTGGTGAAAGATCATCTTGAGCTTGTGTCCCCTTGAAAGAAGTAGGATCATACTTCTCTTGTTGAGGAACAAACTTCGTCTTGGGGTATTGATCTTCTTCCCACTCAACTCCATTGGCATTGAACTTTCGTTCAAAACCAACACCTTGATTCTTCCGGTGCCTTCCTTGCTTGCATACAATTTCCTCGAATTTCTTACTTTCGGCAAGGCTCTTGTAAACACCTTTCTCTATAATTCCCTTTAATAAGCTATTTTCTTGCTCAAGTGTAACTTGACTAAGATAATCATTAGTGGAGTCAAGAGTACTAATAGAAGCAAAACATTGGATTTAACATGATTATTGTTACTACTAGAAGAAGAATCTTTCTTACTCTTGTTGCTAGATTTTACTTGTGGCATGTAAGTGGACAAGAGTACACACTTGGCAATGTAAGAAGAACTTTTCTTGCGAAGATCATCATTGATTACTTTTAAGAACCCATGCTCTTGCTCAAGGTTGAGCTTCTCGAAGCGTAGCTTCTCATGAGTCTTTAAAAGCTCCCGGTGATCTTCCAAGGTAGTTTCATGAGCTAACTTAAGAGTTCTTAGTTCTTTAGTTAGACGCTCAATCTCCTTTTTATCATCGTCATTCGTTTTAGCATGATTAATAGCAATTTCATCATAGTTTTCATCACTAGAGTTGTCAACAAGTAAATCATCATCACCTAGCAAATCATCTTCATCACTATTGAAATCAACATACTCAAGGTGTGATACCTTTGGGCCTTTAGCCATGAAGCATCTTCCAATTCCTTCATTTGGTGAGTCAAATATGTCGTAGGAGTTGGTTGACACAAGTGCTAGACCAGCAACACCTTCATCTTAAGTATATTCGGAGTCGGGGTGATAACTTCTCTCGGAGTGATGGTCGGAGTCGGAGCCGAATACCCATTCACCAACATGAGCTTGATGTCTTCGTTTTGTGTGGCTCCATGATGACTTGTCCTTCCTTTCCAAATCCTTGCTTCTGTGAGAGGTTCTTCGCTCATAGCGATCATCTCTACTCTTTCTCTCTCTTGAAGGTGATTCTTCTCTTCTACTTCTCCTTTTGGGTGTGTCTTCTCTTCTTTTTTAGGGAGCCGTACACTCATTGGAGTAGTGTCCAGGTTTTCCACAGTTGTAGCAATTACGCTCATGACTAGAAAATCTTTTTCATTGTAGGACCTTGACTTGGAACTTCTTTCTTTGCTTCTACTCTTGTAGAACTTGTCGAAGTTCTTCACCATTAGGCTCAATTCCTCATTGAAGGCTTGTTTCTCACTTGATTATGTAGGAGCATCACATGTGGCTTTGTAAGCACCACTTGACTTGTTGTGAAGCTCTTCTTTATCCTTGAGTGACATCTCATGAGCAACAATTCTACCAATGACTTCGGTTGGCTTGAGATGTTTGTAATTGGGCATCATTTGGATCAATGTGCACACGGTATCATATTTTCCATCCAAGGCTCTTAGGATCTTCTTGACGATGAATCTGTCGGTCATCTCTTCACTTCCTAAGTCGGCAATCTCATTTGTGATGAGGGCAAGCCTAGAGTACATTTCAGTGACACCTTCACCATCCTTCATTTTGAACTTGTCAAGCTGACTTTGAACCACATCCAATTTGGATTCCTTGACGGAGTCGGTACCTTTGTGCATATCAATCAAAGTATCCCAAATTTCCTTTGCATTCTCAAGAGACAACTGATTTTGTTGAATTCTTCAGGGCACAATCCGTTGAAGAGGATATCGCAAGCTTGAGCATTGTATTGCAGCATCTCCAATTCTTCCGCGGTAGCTTCACGGTTCGGTTCTCTCCCATCAAAGAATTCACCTTGCAAGCCAATACGCACAATAGCCCAAACGGCGGGGTTATGTCCAAGAATATGCATTTTCATCTTATGCTTCCAACTAGCAAAATTTGTACCATCAAAGTAAGGACCTCTACGGTGGTAATTCCCCTTGCTAGACGCCATACTCTCAATAGTACAGGGACATCCTAAACAAACGGTGTTTAACCCCTTTCCGCGATGGCATTTGGAACCGTCGCCAAGTGAGTGTGTGTGATAGGGTGTCCTTCCCACACGACCCAGAAATCGTCGGGGATAGGCCCTCCTGGGACCCAGGCTGGGGCCGTGTGCGATCGGGCGAGGCATCAAAACCCAATCATTTCCGTAGGTATGTACATCCCACACGGTAATCCAAGGAAATCATTTCCATAGGTATATACATCCCACACGGTGAATCCCAGAAAATCATTTCCGTAGGTATGTACATCCCACACGGTGAATCCTAGAAAATCATTTCCATAGGTATGTACATCCCACACGGTGAATCCTAGAAAAAAAATCCGTAGGTATGTATATCACACACAGTTCTTTGTGTGGAAACGTTTGTGCAAGGTGGCCTAACGCAAATAGTTCGCTGCCGGAAGCCGTGTGTGATTGTTAGTTGATCGAACACGCCTACTTTCTAGAAACGGTGCGGGTTGTTTGAGTTCATCGAGCACTATGTTGTCTGATTAACCGTTTGCAATAGAAAACCCCAATAAGCAGGGTAATTAGCCTATTATTGATAATACATGTACTAAGCAAACTGATATTTCTTATAAAACATGCCAGATATTTCATATCCGTATAAAAGCAACCAGGATTTCATAATCGAATTACATCAGATAGCTTCGGCACTTGATGACCCACAAGTATAGGGGCTCTATCGTAATCCTTTCGATAAGTAAGAGTGCCGAACCCAACGAGGAGCAGAAGGAAATGATAAGCGGTTTTTAGCAAGGTATTCTCTGCAAGTACTGAAATAAGTGGTAACAGATAGTTTTGTGACAAGATGAATTGTAACGAGCAACAAGTAACAAAAGTAAATAAAGTGCAGCAAGGTGGCCCAATCCTTTTTAGAGCAAAGGACAAGTCGGAACAAACTCTTATAATAGGAAAAGCGCTCCCGAGGACACATGGGAATATCGTCAAGCTAGTTTTCATCACGTTCATATGATTCGCGTTCGGTACTATGATAATTAGATATGTGGGTGGACCGGTGCTTGGGTGCTGTTCTTACTTGAACAAGCATCCCACTTATGATTAACCTCTATTGCAAGCATCTGCAACTACAACAAAAGTATTAAGGTAAACCTAACCATAGCATGAAACATATGGATCCAAATCAGCCCCTTACGAAGCAACGCGTAAACTAGGGTTTAAGCTTCTGTCACTCTAGCAAACCATCATCTACTTATTACTTCCCAATGCCTTCCTCTAGGCCCAAATAATGGTGAAGTATTATGTAGTCAACGTTCACATAACACCACTAGAGGCTAGACAACATACATCTTATCAAAATATCAAACGAATACCAAATTCACATGACTACTAATAGCAAGACGTCTCCCTTATCCTCAGGAACAAACGTAATTACTCACAAAGCATATTCATGTTCATAATCAGAGGGGTAATAATATGCATATAGGATCTGAACATATGATCTTCCACCAAATAAACCAACTAGCATCAACTACAAGGAGTAATCAACACTACTAGCAACCTACTAGCACCAATCCCGGACTTTGAGACAAGAATTGGATACAAGAGATGAACTAGGGTTTGAAGATGAGATGGTGCTAGTGAAGATGTTGATGGAGATTGCCCTCTCCCGATGAGAGGAGCGTTGGTGATGAAGATGGTGATGATTTCCCCCGCCCGGAGGGAAGTATCCCCGACAGAACAGCTCTGCCGGAGCTCTAGATTGGTTCCGCCTCGTGGCGGCGGAGTCTCGTCCCGAAAAGTTCCCTCTGATTTTTTTCTCATCGAAAGACTTCATATAGGAGAAGATGGATGTCGGAGAGCCACCAGGGGGCCCACGAGGTAGGGGCGCGCCCTAGGAGGGGGGGCGCGCCCCCCACCCTCGTGGGCAGGGTGTGGGCCCCCTGGCCTTCATCTTTGGCAAGGATTTTTTCTTTATTTATTTTAAGATGTTCCGTGGAGTTTCAGGACTTTTGGAGTTGCGCAGAATAGGTCTCTAATATTTGCTCCTTTTCCAGCCCAGAATTCCAGCTACCGGCATTCTCCCTCCTTATGTAAACCTTGTAAAATAAGAGAGAATAGCCATAAGTATTGTGACATAAAGTGAAATAACAGTCCATAATGCAATAAATATCGATATAAAAGGATGATGCAAAATGGACGTATCAACTCCCCCAAGCTTAGACCTCGCTTGTCCTCAAGCGAAAAGCCGATAACAATAAATATGTCCTCATGTTTAGAGGTAGAGGCGTCGATAAAAATAAAATACGGACATGAAGGCATCATGATTAATCTCATAACAGCAACATATATAGATTTTGTCATATGATTACTTATGTTCAAGTGATGATCTATTCACAATGCAAAAGTATAAATCATAAACCTTATTGGGCTCCGACAAACTATAATCTCAGTCATTGAAGCAATTGCAATTTATCATAACATCAGAAAGAGTCTATGTCAGAGCTAAAAAGCAAGTCCACATACTCAACTATCATTTAGTCCTCCATAATTGCTAACACTCACGCAATACTTGTGGTTACGGAGTTTTAATCGGACACAGAGAAAGATAGGGTCTTATAGTTTTGCCCCACAACCTTTTACCTCAAGGGTAATGTCAACAATAATGGTTCATGCTCCCCTACATCCAATTATATATATATATATATATATATATATATATCATGTTCTTTCCAACATGCTGAACTTGCCAAAGGATAAAATGAAAAAGGAAAGGTGAAGATCACCATGGCTCTTGCATAAGGTAGAAGATAATAATAAAAGATAGGCTCTTTGCAGAGGGAAGCAGAGGTTGCCATGCGCTTTTATGGTTGGATGCACAAAATCTCAATGCGAAAGAACGTCAGTTTATATTGCCCCTTGTGATATGAACCTTTATTATGCAGTCTGTCGCTTTTATTACTTCCACATCACAAGATCGTATAAAGCTTATTTCTCCCACACCAATCAATCATACATATTTAGAGCATTTTTTATTGCTTTGCACCGATGACAACTTACTTGAGGGATCTTACTCAATCCATAGGTAGATATGGTCGACTCTCATGGCAAAACTGGTTTAAGGGTATTTGGAAGCACAAGTAGTATTTCTACTTGGTGCTGAGAATTTGGCTAGCATGAGGGGGAAAGGCAAGCTCAACAAGTTAGAGGATCCATGACAACATACTTTATCTCAGATATAAGAAAGACATAACTCATTACGTTGTCTTCCTTGTCCAACATCAACCCTTTAGCATGTCATATTTTAATGAGTGCTCCCAATCATAAAAGATGTCAATGATAATATATCTATATGTGAAAACCTCTCTTTCCTTATTACTTCCTATTAATTGCAACAATGACCAAAGCTATGTCTGCCAACTCCCAACAACTTTTAATCATCATACTCTTCCTATGTGAAGCCATTACTCTCAATAAGATCAATATGAACTTTTTGTTTCTTTTTATTCTTTTTTTCTTTTCTTTTACTCACCCAAGATCATGGCAAAATAATCAAGCCCTTGACTCAACACTAATCTTTATTATATATAGCTCACGGACTCGATTACATAGAGAGATCAAAAAGCAAAACTCAAAACTAGATCATGCCATAAACTTTATTCTACTAGATCAAGATACTACTAATAGGATCAAACTAAGAAAAACGATAAAGATAGGAGTTGTGATGGTGATACGATACCGGGGCACCTCCCCCAAGCTTGGCAGTTGCCAAGGGGAGTGCCCATACCCATGTGATTATATCTCCTTTGTCGGTGAAGAAGGTGGAGGTGACGGATAATCGCACATCGAGCGTAAGAGGTCCTCCAGCTTGCGAATAATGCCCTTGAGTGCGACAATATGCTCCTTCAACAAAATATTTTCTTTTGTGAGATACTTGTTTTGTATACGAGCTAACTCAATCATATTGAAAGCTTCGATCTCAGTTGGGGTAAGAAGGTTATGATCAAGTTGAAGGATGTCTTTTGCTGTCGGAGCTTGATCCTCCGTGGCCTTCTTGATCCTTTCATCCTTGTTGACCCTCGTGGGTTCTTCCCCCTTCAAATCTATCTTAATTAGCCAAGCATCGTTGTCACCATTGTTGGAGGAGGGAGACGACATGATGCCTAGCCTGGAAAACCCTGACAGAAAACAGCTCGAAACAAGAATAGAGGAGATTTGCGTGATACGGGAGTCAAAACTTTCGGGAGGTTATATAATGAATTTTTACCGACCAAAATACGTAATGTACAAGAAAACAGAGTCTATAAGGCACACGAGGTGCTCACGAGGTAGGGGCGCGCCCACCACCCTCGTGGGGCCCTCGTGTCCTTCCCGGACTGCTACTTATTTTTCTATTTTTCCTAAATATTCCAAAACGGGGAAATATTGCCTTAAAATTATTTTGGAGTCGGTTTACTTACCGTACCACAGACCTATTCCTTTTCGGAGTCTGAAACGTTCCGGAAAGTGTCCCTTATGTATTCCTCCAGGGTTATGGTTTCAATAATATTGGTTTCAACATTTATGGGATTACCTGAGATATAATGTTTAATTCTTTGACCGTTTACCACCTTCGGATTTGTGCCTTCGAAGTTGTTGATCTTTATGGCACCAGAATGATAGACCTCTTCGATAACATAGGGGCCTTCCCATTTAGATAGAAGTTTGCTTGCAAAAAATATTAAACGAGAGTTGTATAGCAATACATAATCACCTACATTAAACTCACGCTTTTGTATCCTTTTGTCATGCCATCTTTTAAATTTTTCTTTAAACAACTTGGCATTTTCATAAGCTTGGGTTCTCCATTCATCAAGTGAGCTAATATCAAATAACCTCTTCTCACCGGCAAGTTTAAAATCATAGTTGAGCTGTTTAATAGCCCAATATGCCTTATGTTCTAGTTCGAGAGGTAAGTGACATGCTTTTCCATAAACCATTTTATACGGAGACATGCCCATAGGATTTTTGTATAAAGTTCTATAAGCCCATAATGCATCATCAAGTTTCTTGGACCAATTCTTTCTAGACCTATTAATAGTCTTTTTCAAAATTAATTTGAGCTCTCTATTGCTCAACTCTACTTGACCACTAGACTGTGGGTGATAAGGAGATGCAATTCTATGATTAACATCATACTTAGCAAGCATTTTACGGAAAGCACCATGAATAAAGTGTGAACCACCACCAGTCATTAAATATCTAGGGACTCCAAACCTCTGGAAAATAACTTCCTTAAGCATTTTAATAGAAGTGTTATGATCAGCACTACTAGTTGGAATAGCTTCTACCCACTTAGTAACATAATCAACAGCAACTAAAATATGTGTATATCCATTAGAGGCAGGAAAAGGTCCCATATAATCAAAACCCCAAACATCAAATGGTTCAATAACAAGTGAATAATTCATAGGCATTTCTTGACGTCTACTAATATTACCAATTCTTTGACATTCATCACAAGACAAGACAAACTTATGGGCATCCTTGAAGAGAGTAGGCCAATAAAAACCAGATTGCAATACCTTATGTGCAGTTCTATCTCCAGCGTGGTGTCCTCCATAAGACTCGGAGTGACACTTGCGTAGGATCTGTTCCTGTTCATGCTCAGGTACACAACGTCTAATAACACCATCTACCCCTTCTTTATAAAGATGTGGGTCATCCCAAAAGTAATGTCTCAAGTCATAGAAAAACCTTTTCTTTTGCTGGTATGTGAAGCTAGGTGGTATAAACTTAGCAACAATATAATTAGCATAATCAGCATACCATAGAGTACTACGAGAAGTACTTATAACATTTAATTGTTCATCAGGAAAGCTATCATTAATAGGTAGTGGGTCATCAAGAACATTCTCTAACCTAGACAAGTTGTCTGCAACGGGGTTCTCAGCTCCCTTTCTATCAACAATATGCAAATCAAATTCTTGTAGCAAGAGAACCCATCTAATAAGTCTAGGTTTAGCATCTTTGTTGGGGATATACCCCGCGGCGTAAACCGGCCAGAAGTATAACCCGGCTGGACTTGGCATTTCATTGGTAACCCGCCAGAGGATTGGCGACTTACGTGTCTGGCGGTTCACTAGTATGACGATTCACGAGCCTGAAGACTCATTGGTGACCCGGCGCGTGTTCCAGATGGATGACAAGGCCCAAGGCCCAGCAGGCCGGTTTATGTTAGTGGTGGGCCGGTTTAAAGATAAAAGGTGTGAGGAATATTTCCCTTACAAGGAGTCAAGACCCGGACTTGTATCCGGTTTGTATTAGAAGATAGACTAGTCCTAATCCTAATAGGACTCCACATGTAACCCGCCCCTTCAACATATATAAGGAGGGGCAGGGCTCCCCAAAGAAGGACAAGCAAGAAGAAATAATCTTAGGGCTAGACACAAAGAGGAGAGCCGGTTTACGACGACTCTCTGGTGATGATAATGAGACCTAGCCTCAAACAGCACGTAGCGTTGTTACCGGATGATGTTTCCCGGGGCTCGAAGCTGTCTAAATCCCTGTCTTGTGTTGCGTCTCTCGATTCCGCTCAACCCCTCTCAAGGTACCACATAGATGTATTGGCCTCACGACTAAGTCCTCATGCTAGGACATTTGCCGTGACAATTCCACGACAGTTGGCGCCCACCGTGGGGCCTGCGCACGGTGGTGTTGAGTTCTTGATGGGATCTCTCCCAGGGATCGAGGAGTTTGCAATTTTCTGAATGAAGAAGAATCATTGCGGAAGGATTTTACATCATCGCGAAGGCGAGAAATCAGATCTAATACCCGTCCGAAGTTCAGCGAAGATTAGGGTTGCAACTTGATTCACTGGCCAGGATTGATTGTACAAAAGCCGCCGTGGGCAAGTCAGCCGCCGCCCAACTTAATTATCGCGGTCGTTTCAAACGCACGGTGGAGTCCTATTTGGTGCGCCTCCATGACCCAGGATGGGTCCAGTCAAGACCGGATTCCTCTACGACCTGTGCCCACGATCTTTTTCTGAGTTACCCAGGCAATACACCTGCTCTGAACCGCCATCAAGGCAAGACGCCAGCACCCATTGATGCGGCCATGAGTCGTTGTAACCGACTGCGACCCGGACTCGTTCCGCGACCGACTCGACCCGGACATAGATGGTCCAAGAGCTCGGTCTCCTGCTGCGACTCGCCTCGGTGAACCACCGCGCTCTGCCATCGCTGGGTTGAACCCGTAAGCCGGCCTCTCGGCGCCTCAAACCGCCGCACCCTGAGTGATGACCGCGGGTCTCCATAGCCGCGCCTTTCCTACCCGCTACCAGATCAGCAGCGCCTCGCCGGCCGGCTGCCTTGGGCTGCTGCTCGCCTGTCCGATGTGGCGTACTGCGGCCCGCCGTGTCGACCCTCCATCCGGTTTCCATTGAGTCGCCCCTGCCGCAAGCTGGTATAGTTGCCTCCGTTGTGGGCTTGTCAGGGTCCTCTGAGCCGCCCCTCTGGTCGCGCCGGGTCTGCTGCTGCAAGCCACCCTTCGCCTGTGAACCTAAGTCACCACCGCGACCCTGCCTCTGCCTTGGGCTGCTATCCCGCGTTGAGCCCCCGCCGCAGCCTCACTCGTCGTCCGCGCCTCGCGACGCCAGTCCGTCTTCGCATGCGCCGCGCCTCACGGCCGGAGCATCGCCAACCTGCCGCACCTTCTAGCCACCACCAGCAGGTAGCGGGTGAATCGCCATGGCCTCAGTGCGCCATTGGGCCACCGTGTTAAGCCACCCTCGCCGGAGCGGCCCTTGCCTCTGTCGTGCGTGGCTGCAGCCTTGAGCCGCCGGGTCCCTGTCCTCCGCGGTGCTCCTTTGTCAAACTGCTGCAACCGCCGCGCCATCCCTCCATGATTTTCCATGTGCCTGCGCCGACGAGCCGCCGCAGTGCCTTTGCCTCCATCGACCGTTCTGCTGGTCTACGCCCTCGCGACCTCAAAATCTGGCCCTGCCAGGGACCGTTGCATGGCCTCCACTCCCGCTGCATTGAGCCGCCATGGCCGGTGTCAAGCTACTCGACCGCGCGGCCGCTTCCGCCCTGGCTTAACGCCTCCGTCTCAAGCGCGGCCCGGCCACCTCGCTATTACTGCAATCCACCGTCACCTTCACACTTGGCCTCTGCTGTGGACGGAGAAACACCCGCCTGCCCGAGCTGCAGTCTGGCCCTGCCCCCTCAGTTGTTATATGCACAGTCACAGAGATAAGTGGTTACTACTGCTACTACACATGCGATACATGGTGAAGTATCAGAAGAGGACAAGTATTGATTATTGCTAAGTGGAGCTAATGGAAACAAGTAGCGGATTTCTCGCAGTACATGCTTCCCGGATAAACGGGCAAGTTGACGTTTGCCTGGTAGTACCTGAGCATCACTGGGTTATCTACGGACGGTATATACGGATCATCGGTCATCCAAAACAAATCAGGTGATATCTATCTAAGTTTATTTTATTGGTTTTCATCAAAGAACAATCACTTTGGTCTGTACATTTTTATGTGCAGCAAAGGAGGTGCCATGTTGTGCCTATGAAGCGTACGTTAGCACCATCACGCACTGGCGTCTGCGCCCGCTTACTGATGAAACATGTGTGTGTAAGTCACTGCCCGTGCAGCTTAATCTACGTCAACCCGCCGGAGCCGCGTTGAGCCGCCCTTGCCGCTTTGAGGCGCTGGGGTTATATTAAGTCGTCGGTCTGCCTGAGCCGCCGGAACTATAATGAGTCGCTAGTCTGCCTAAGCCACCTCTATCGCGATAAACGGATCATCCGTCGTCCAAAAAAATCAGGTGTTATCCATCCAAGTTTTGATTTATTAGCACATTTTGTTTTTGTCAAAGAACAAGTTTATCTTTGCCTTAGTCTGCAATATTGTTTATGCAGGACAATTATTTATGACCAAAAGTGATATTATACCGCAGAGATGGAGGCACGCCAACATCTTTTGGCACAGGTGGTCGTCGTTACTCAACGGGCTCCTGCACCAGCTTACAATGCCATGGTCGTCTCTCGCGGCCGCACCGGCTTACAATGTCATGACCATCTCTCGCGACTGCACCGGTTTACAACCCCGCGGTCGACTATCCCGTCCACACCGGTTTAAAAACTCTGCAGCCGACAGATCTGTCAGCACCCGCGGCCGACTCGGCCGTGATTGATTTCAGTTTCACCATGGTGATCATCAACTCCGCGGTGATAATTACTGACCTGACGCATCAGGTGAAATCCATCCAGCATATTTTTTGTATATTGCTTTCTATAAAAGAGCAATTACTCCGGTCTGCAAGTTGTCCCATGTTGGATTCAAACCGGTCTATATCACGGTTAATTATGAAGAATCTCAAGCCAACTCCTCAAATCGCCTTGAGACTCAGGGGCTACAATGACATGACTCGGGAACTCTGGGTCATTGGAGGGAATGATAACCCGGTTCCGAAGGATACCGCCATATTGATGAAAATTGAAAGGCCGTCAGAAAATTGTCGGTTCAAAATAAAGATTCCGGTTTAAAATCTGGTTCAAGGGAAATATTTTCTCCCACAAAGTTCTGAAGCTTTCAAATCCAGTTTAATAATTTCCGGTTCAAAAAAGAATTAACTTCTCGCAAGTTCGAGTTTAAAGGCCGTCAGACAATTTTTGGCTGAAAATGAAGATTCCGGTTCAAAATCCGGTTCAAGGGAAAGATATCTCCCATAAAGCTTTGAAGCTCTTAATATCCGGTTTAACATCTGGTTCAAGAAGAAATATCTCTCGCAAAGTTCGAGTTCTCAGAAAAGTTAAAGGTTGCCGAAGAGGACCTGTTGCCATGATGCGCGGTTCAAACATCGGTTATCCTGCCTTATTGGCTTATCATATTATTGATCACATGGGGGCTTCTGTTTATAAAGCGGAGTTCTGATTACATATTGATCCGGCTATCAAGCCAATATTATCATAAGAGCACAGCTCTAGTTACTTCGGTAATCCGGCTATCAAGCCAATATTTTCACAAGGGGCCAAAGAGAGTTTGTTGCACAGCACAACTCAAACATGTGTATCCCTTGAGCCCAGCTCACAATATCACTTGGGGGCTATGTTCGAACCATAGTCACACCTCTTGATAGGCTTAAAGGCCACCAGGGAAATCATTTGGGGGCTCTGGTCGTATCCGAACCATAGCTACACCTCTTGATAGGCATCAGGGCACCAGGGAAATCACTTGGGGGCTTGGTCGTATCCAAACCATAGCTATACCTCTTGATAGGCATAAGACCACCAGGGAAATCACTTGGGGGCTATGGGTTCGAACCATAGTTACGCCTCTTAATAGGCATAAGGGCACTAGGGAAATCACTTGGGGGCTTGGTCGTATTCGAACCACAGTTACACCTCTTGATCAGCGCAATGCCATAATTATGACTACATGGGGGCTCTAGTCATATCTGAACCATAGCTTAAACCCTCTTGATCATACATATACATCATCATACGTTGCATCATCATTACATCATCATAGCATGTATCATATGTGCATGGATATACCGGTGTTCATTAACCCGGCTTGGCTTTCAACTAAACTAGTTGGCAGTACATAATCAGTTATAATCCGATGCTTATCGACCTGGTCTGGTGTTTACTAACAAATCACCAGTATTATAAGGATAATCCGGTGCTTATTGACCCGGACTAGTTTTGAGTAACAAGTCGCTGGTATTATAAGGATAATCCGGTGTTTATTACAACCCGATATAGTTTTATCATAAAACCAGCAAAATATGGGAGGAGTTATCAATACTCAAGATTGAGGTTATTGCCCTTGCTACAAAAAGTTGATAAAATCAACGGTGTGATTCACTGTCACAGATAAGAATGCATTCGGGTGACTACCCACCCTGGCTTTCAACGTTAAGTCGCCAGGGCATATGTCATTTACACTTTGAGCAGGATTTGCAGAATTATGACATATAAATTCAAGCTCATCATCAAAACTGATGCTTCAAAAGGGTTATCCATTTTGGATTTTCTCAAAGGCTATCAGCCGCCGGGTTATGAAAATTCGAGCTTACAATGGAGGCGTATTAAAATCGCCATCGGACAAGAGCCGTCGGGTATTTAAACTCCGGATTTACTTGTCAAGAGTTAAGGTATTCAAGGTCGCTTTGGCGCAATGGCTATTATTTTATCAATGGATATGATTTATTCTACATTGGAAGGAATAGTACCGAGTCGCTGCAAGCTTACGACCCGGCACTTGGGGGCTACATTATTCAAGTTGAGATTACATCAAATATGCAAGTCTCATGTCGCTGCAAGCATGCACCATGACACTTGGGGGATAATGCAAAGTCATTTTTGCTCACCTTATTGAAGACCCGACTCATCACATTGTAATGAGTCGGCCCTTGGGGGCTGCCTATTGCTCCTATCAACAATTCAAGATACACAAGTCTTAAATCCATTATATTGAAGGGTCCACTGCTTAGTTGGTAAAGCACAAGGCTCTTAACCTTGTGGACGTGGATTCAAGCCCCATGATGGGGGTTACATCATATGATGTTATTTTCATTGAAGAATATATCAAGTCCCAGCTCAATATTATCTTATTGAGCTAGCCCTTGGCGGCTACACATTGTTGCTCAAGTTTACATGATCATATTTACAAAGTCCCTGCTCATTATTGCATAATAACCCGGCCCTTGGGGGCTACACTGGTTGAAGTTTTTATGAGCATAAGGCAATTTCAAGTCCCAGGTTGCTGCAAGCATGACAACCCGGCACTTGGGGGCTACATATGTGGAATACTCAGTTCTGACTGGTGATTGAGATGAACAACCTGGATTTCTTCAAGCTTGTGACATTCATATTGAAGCAAGTCTTAAGATGTTGCTATGCTACCTTCTTAAGACTTGGGGGCTACAAGTGATAGCCATATAAGAGGTATATTTTCAAAACTGATGTTAACAAACAGTTCTGATCCCGTGTCGTCAATATTCTTAAACCGGCAATTTTGGCAATGGTAAACCGGTAAAGTCCTACATTCTTAAACTGGCTGAAGATCAAATGAATATTTCAAAGGCCAATATTTTTGTTAAGCATTGGGAGCGGAAGTCAAAGGAGTTATTCTTCACAATATTTCTCTATGACAAACCAATGTCAGCAAATTGATTATGAAGCTGGCCTATTGACTCGGATTTTCTAGAAGAAGGAAATGACAAGGACATAAGGATGTTCAGGTGCCGGTTTACAAGAGTTCTTAACTCGGAGCACAACCTATCAAATTGGTTCTTGTGTTTATTTTGTAGTATAAGTTTACCATGGATAAATCCAAGCTAAACTTGGGGGCTAATGTTGGGATATACCCCACGGCGTAAACCGGTCGGAAGTATAACCCGGCCGGACTTGGCATTTCATTGGTAACCCCCCAGAGGATTGGCGACTTACGTGTCTGGCGGTTCACTGGTATGATGATTCACGAGCCTGAAGACTCATTGGTGACCCGGCATGTGTTCCAGATGGATGACAAGGCCCAAGGCCCAGCAGGCCGGTTTATGTTAGTGGTGGGCCGGTTTAAAGATAAAAGGTGTGAGGAATATTTCCCTTACAAGGAGTCAAGACCCAGACTTGTATCCGGTTTGTATTAGAAGATAGACTAGTCCTAATCCTAATAGGACTCCACATGTAACCCGCCCCTTCAACATATATAAGGAGGGGCAGGGCTCCCCAAAGAGGGAGAAGCAAGAAGAAATAATCTTAGGGCTAGACACAAAGAGGAGAGCCGGTTTATGACAACTCCCTGGTGATGATAATGAGACCTAGCCTCAAATAACACGTAGGGTTGTTACCGGATGATGTTTCCCGGGGCCCGAAGCTGTCTAAATCCCTGTCTTGTGTTGCGTCTCTCGATTCCGCTCAACCCCTCTCAAGGTACCACATAGATGTGTTGGCCTCACGACTAAGTCCTCACGCTAGGACATCTGCCGTGACAATTCCATGACAATCTTTCTTTTCCATAAGGTATTTAATAGCAGCATGATCGGTGTGAATAGTTACTTTAGAATCAACAATATAAGGTCTGAACTTATCACAAGCAAATACAACTGCTAAAAGCTCTTTTTCAGTAGTAGCATAATTTCTTTGAGCATTGTCTAGAGTCTTACTAGCATAATAAATAACATTTAATTTCTTATCAACTCTTTGCCCTAGAATAGCACCTACAGCATAATCACTAGCATCACACATAATTTCAAAGGGTAAATTCCAATCAGGTGGCTGAACAATAGGTGCAGAGACTAATGCTTTCTTAAGTATTTCAAATGCTTCTACACAATCATCATCAAAGACAAATGGTATATCTTTTTGCAATAAATTAGTCAGAGGCCGAGAAATTTTTGAGAAGTCCTTAATGAACCTCCTGTAAAATCCGGCATGACCAAGGAAACTTCTTATACCTTTGATGTCCTTGGGACATGGCATCTTTTCAATAGCATTGACCTTGGCTTTATCAACTTCAAAACCTCTTTCAGAAACTTTATGCCCCAAGACAATACCTTCATTAACCATAAAGTGGCACTTTTCCCAATTCAAGACAAGATTAGTTTCTTCACATCTCTGCAAAACTCGATCAAGATTGCTCAAGCAATCATCAAAAGAGGAACCATAGACGGAAAAATCGTCCATGAAAACCTCACAAATCTTTTCACAAAAGTCAGAGAATATAGCCATCATGCATCTTTGAAAGGTAGCAGGTGCATTACATAAACCAAAAGGCATACGTCTATAAGCAAAAGTACCAAAAGGGCATGTAAAAGTAGTCTTTGTTTGATCTCTAGCCGACACAGGTATTTGAGAGAAACTAGAATAACCATCTAGAAAGCAATAGTGTGTATGTTTGCATAATCTTTCTAGCATTTGATCAATAAAAGGTAAGGGGTAATGATCTTTCTTAGTAGATTTATTTAATTTGCGAAAATAAATTACCACCCTATAACCTGTGATAATTCTTTGTGGAATCAATTCATCTTTATCATTAGGAACAACAGTAATACCTCCCTTCCTAGGGACACAATGGACAGGACTTACCCACTGACTATCAGCAATGGGATAAATTATACCTGCCTCCAGAAGCTTGAGTATTTCTTTTCTTACCACTTCTTTCATTTTAGGATTCAGACGTCGTTGAGGATCACGAACTGGTTTGGCATCTGCTTCCAACTTTATTTTATGTTGACATAGAGTGGGACTAATGCCCTTAAGATCATCAAGAGTATATCCAATAGCAGCACGGTGCTTCTTCAGAGTTTTCAACAATCTTTCTTCTTCATGCTCTGAAAGGTTAGCACTAATAATAACAGGATATATCTTCTTTTCATCAAGATAAGTATATTTAAGATTATCAGGCAATGGTTTAAGCTCAAACGTGGGATCACCCTTGGGTGGAGGAGGATCCCCTAAAATTTCAACAGGCAAATTGTGTCACAGAATAGGTTCCTGTTTAAAGAATACTTCATCTATTTCCCTTCTTTCATTCATGAACATATCATTTTCATGGTCTAGCAAATAGTGTTCTAAAGGATCACTAGGAGGTACGGCAATAGAAGCAAGACCAATAATTTCATCCTTACTAGGTAATTCTTCCTCATGATGTTGTTTACTAAATTTAGAGAAATTAAACTCATGAACCATATCATCCAAGCCAATAGTAACAACATTCTTTTCGCAATCTATCCTAGCATTAACAGTGTTCAAAAAGGGTCTACCAAATATAATGGGACAAAAGCTATCTTGCGGAGAAGTAAGAACAAGAAAATCAGCAGGATATTTAGTTTTCCCACACAAGACTTCAACATCTCTAACAATTCCAATTGGTGAAATAGTATCTCTATTGGCAAGTTTAATTGTGACATCAATACCTTCTAACTCAGCAGGTGCACCCATATCACATAAGCCATGATAACAATGATCTCCTATTTTAACACAAATAACAAGCACGCCTACCACCGGTCTATGTTTATCTTTAGCACAAGGTTTAGCAATTCTAGCAGTTTCACCTTCGAACTGAATAAGATGCCCATCAATATTATCAGACAAAAGATCTTTAACAATAGCAATATTAGGTTCTACTTTAACTTGCTAAGGGGGTGTATAAGTTCTAATATTGCTTTTACGAACAACAGTTGAAGCTTTAGCATGATCCTTTATTCTAACAGGGAAAGGTGGTTTCTCAACATAAGAAGTAGGAACAATAGGATCATTATAAGTGACAGTCTTTTCTTCAACTTTAATAGGTGCAGCTACTTTTACTTCTATGGGAGGATGATATTTAAACCACTTCTCCTTAGGGAGATCAACATAAGTAGCAAAAGATTCACAGAAAGAAGCTACTATCTCAGAGTCAAGTCCATATTTAGTGCTAAACTTACGGAAAATATCGGTATCCATAAAAGATTTAACACAATCAAACTTAGGTGTCATACCTGACTCCTTACCTTCGTCGAGGTCCCAATCTTCAGAGTTGCGTTTAATTCTATCCAATAAATTCCATCGGAATTCAATAGTCTTCATCATAAAAGAGCCAGCACAAGAAGTATCGAGCATGGTTTGATTATCATGAGAAAGCCGAGCATAAAAACTTTGCATAATTATTTCTCTCGAGAGCTCATGATTGGTGCATGAATATAACATTGATTTAAGCCTCCCCCAAGCTTGAGCGATGCTTTCTCCTTCGCGAGACTAGAAAGTATATATATAGTTGTGATCACGATGAACAAGATGCATAGGGTAATACTTTTGATGAAATTCCGACTTCAATCTTTTATAGTTCCATGATCTCATATCATCACATAGCCTATACCATATCAATGCGTCTCCCTTCAAAGATAAAGGGAAGACCTTCTTCTTAGCAACATCATCGGGTATACCTGCAAGCTTAAATAACCCACAAACTTCATCCACATATATTAAGTGCTCATCAGGACGCTTTGTTCCATCTCCTGTAAAAGGGTTAACTACCAGTTTTTCCATCATACTCGAAGGGAATTCAAAAGGAGTTTCATTTTCAATAGGTTCAGTAGGTTGAGGAGCAACTCTTTGCTCTACTGGACGGGGTGAAGATACCCCGAACAAGCCCCTCAGAGAATTACTTTCCATAGTAACAAGTGACAGTAAATTTCAGCACACTATATAAATTTTTCCTTACCAAATTCCACCTACCAAAGGCGCTACACTCCCCGGCAACGGCGCCTTGATGACCCACAAGTATAGGGGATCTATCATAGTCCTTTCGATAAGTAAGAGTGTCGAACCCAACGAGGAGCAGAAGGAAATGATAAGCGGTTTTCAGCAAGGTATTCTCTGCAAGTACTGAAATAAGTGGTAACAGATAGTTTTGTGACAAGATGAACTGTAACGTGCAACAAGTAACAAAAGTAAATAAAGTGCAGCAAGGTGGCCCAATCCTTTTTAGAGCAAAGGACAAGCCGGAACAAACTCTTATAATAGGAAAAGCGCTCCCGAGGACACATGGGAATATCGTCAAGCTAGTTTTCATCACGTTCATATGATTCGCGTTCGATACTTTAATAATTTGATATGTGGGTGGACCGGTGCTTGGGTGTTGTTCTTACTTGAACAAGCATCCCACTTATGACTAACCTCTATTGCAAGCATCCGCAACTACAACAAAAGTATTAAGGTAAACCTAACCATAGCATGAAACATATGGATCCAAATCAGCCCCTTACGAAGCAACGCATAAACTAGGGTTTAAGCTTCTGTCACTCTAGCAACCCATCATCTACTTATTACTTCCCAATGCCTTCCTCTAGGCCCAAATAATGGTGAAGTGTTATGTAGTCGACGTTCACATAACACCACTAGAGGCTGACAACATACATCTTATCAAAATATCGAACGAATACCAAATTCACATGACTACTAATAGCAAGACTTCTCCCTTGTCCTCAGGAACAAACGTAATTACTCACAAAGCATATTCATGTTCATAATCAGAGGGGTAATAATATGCATATAGGATCTGAACATATGATCTTCCACCAAATAAACCAACTAGCATCAACTACAAGGAGTAATCAACACTACTAGCAACCTACTAGCACCAATCCCAGACTTTGAGACAAGAATTGGATACAAGAGATGAACTAGGGTTTGAAGATGAGATGGTGCTGGTGAAGATGTTGATGGAGATTCCCCTCTCCCGATGAGAGGAGCGTTGGTGATGACGATGGTGATGATTTCCCCCTCCCGAAGGGAAGTACCCCCGGTAGAACAGCTCTGCCGGAGCTCTAGATTGGTTCCGCCAAGGTTCCACCTCGTGGCGGCGGAGTCTCGTCCTGAAAAGTTCCCTCTGATTTTTTCTCATCGAAAGACTTCATATAGGAGAAGATGGACGTCGGAGAGCCACCAGGGGGCCCACGAGGTAGGGGGCGCGCCCTAGGAGGGGGGCGCGCCCCCACCCTCGTGAGCAGGGTGTGGGTCCCCTGGCCTTCATCTTTGGCGAGGATTTTTATTTATTTATTTTAAGATGTTCCGTGGAGTTTCAGGACTTTTGGAGTTGCGCATAATAGGTCTCTAATATTCGCTCCTTTTCCAGCCCAGAATTCCAGCTGCCGGCATTCTCCCTCCTTATGTAAACCTTGTAAAATAAGAAAGAATAGCCATAAGTGTTGTGACATAAAGTGAAATAACAGTCCATAATGCAATAAATATCGATATAAAAGCATGATGCAAAATGGACGTATCAGCACTCAGTTACGCCATTACACAACAGCACAAAGTTTCAGATGCAGCATCAAAAACCTTTGGAAAGTAGCATCATACACGGTAAATAGACAGATGAATCTTATCTGGAGAACTGCAGAAGCGGAAGGCAAATATTGAGCCTTCACTGATGTTGAATGTCCTTGCAACTTTAGGCCAGTGGCTATGGATAATTGCCCGCCCAACCTCCGTCCTCTTCAGCAAGACTTCAATATTGTACCGTGGGTGTTGAATGAATATCTTCCTCGCCTCTTGACCATGCAGGTGGTTTGAGAGGTAATCATCGGTGAACTGCTTTGAAAAGTACTAAAAACAAAGCTATGTAGAAATTGCTGTTGTAAATTTTGAAATGGCACAAGGGGTAAAAAAAAGAATTGGTACCATCCTATAGTTGACTAATGTCTTCTTCATTGTGCAAACAAAGATCTTGCTGTTATTCATCGCAAGTTTCTTCATCCTAACAATCTTTCTGAGTTTCTTGACTTGACTGATATTCATGGACATCTCATTTTTCCATATGCAAAATGGGTCGAATAGTGGGTCTAAGCCTCTCACAACAGGACCTACATGTGCAAGAACAAATTGTAAGAAACCTAAATATTAGAATGATTCCTACAACTGCACAATAATGTGCTATTAGCCAAAGGACCCTGCTTGAACAACCCTCGATGGTAAACCGCAGTGTCTCCCATTGTTTCCCTGCACCACACATAAGGAAGATCTTAATCAGGTTAACTGAGAGTTGCCATACTATCAGTAGAATATGTATTGAGCACAGCCAAATTCGATTGGTGTCACATGCATAACAATACAAAATTGTACCCACAGCAAATGACAATCAAATTGCAGAACTGAACCAAACAGTTAAATGGACAGCAAAGCAAATGAACCAAAATAGTTAACTGAGCACGACATTGCAGAGTAGAAACATGTATGAGAAGATAAGACAGTTAACAAAACATAGAATGCTTGAGAACAGTACTACGAAATATAGCAATTGTTAGACCAAAGTGTTAACTAAACATTACATTTCAGAGGACCAAACTGTTAACTGAACATCAGATTGCATATTAACATTACAGAGGACAAATCACTAGAAGGCACTGGCGGTGGCCTCGAGAAAACATCACGAACTGTATTTTAAAGTAGACAACTGCGCGGCGGTGTCGACGGTGCCCTCGAAGATGAGGTGCTCCTCTAAGATCTGGTAGTCGACACGGATGGCAGCCATAGCGACCTCGTTCGCGTGTGCGGCCGCATGCCACTTAGCTCCACGTTATACTGCGTGTAAAATGGTTGTGGGCGGCGCTTAATTGGAGGGGGGCAGTGATTTCGATGGAAGGTGTCGCAATGTTAGTCGGGGCATGTGGAACGGGAAAGGAGGAGGATGGTGTGGTTGGGGTGTGGATTACCTGACCATATTGATGAGGTCGCATAGCAAGAAGAAGGGTCGGTGGCGAGGAGGTCGCGCAGCAAGAAGAAGGGTTGGTGGCGAGGAGGCCGAGCGGCAAGAAGAAGGGTCACCGGCGAGGAGGCGGCGCTGCAAAAAGAACGGTTGCCGGCGAGGAGGTGGCGCTGCAAGAAGAAGGGTAGCCAGCGAGGAGGCGGCGCTGCAAGTAGAAGGGTCGTCAGCGAGGAGGCTGAGCTACCAGTAAGCAGCAGTGAAGGTTTGAACTTGGAAAGCAAGGAGGAACAGTGGAAATGTGGGTTTTGGTAGGAGGGAGGGGGCGGGGAGATAGATATTTCCGCGGTGGCAAAAATTTTTTGCTCGGTGCCGCGAGAAACTGGCGCGTAAGTGTGGTTCAAGCGGGGGCGGTGGACTGTAGACGGAGAAGCTTCCTGCGTAAGCCAGACAAGACGGTGCCCCAAGATATTTTATATCGCATCCCACACAATTCTTTCTAGTAAACTATTTGTGGTATACCTAATTTTTTCATTATGTTTTGAAAGACAAAATGGTGTTACGGAGGGAAAGGATGGTGTTTGAATTGCTAGAACATTTACATACCGTGAACATGCAACTAGTACATGAGTGCCGTGTTTAAATTTGGAATTATTCCGGGTTTGTTTGGCAATTTTATGCATAAATTGAGTTTCTGGGCATTTAATGTGCATAATTCAAATTTGAACTACAAGCACATACTCCAATGCACGAAAGTTTGCTGAAAAATCACATGTGTGTCTTTGGGTGAATTTATAGGTCTCATACAAGAAATGAGAATAAAATTCAAACATCTAGGCGTCGTGGCTCGGCCAGAATGATTGAGAAACTTGGTTTTTTAATTCCTATAAATCCAAAACACGGCTAAAAATCATGAAACTTGGCATGGTGTCATGACATGGCACCAAGATGTTGCAGTAAATTTTTTGGCCGAATTGGGACAAGCTTTGATGTAAGCTTTTTGCAAAACGGAGCTTCCCTCAAGAAGGCTCGTGGTTCCGAGAGGGAACGTGTCACCTCCGTGTGCAAAACGACATACATACACTACCTTCTCCCGCCTTAATTTGTGTACACTGGCAGATTCGACCAAATAGAAGTATCGTGCTAAATTTTGGAATTATTCCGTGTTCGTTTGGCCTTTTTAATACATTAATTAAGTTTCTGGGCATTTAAGGTGCATAATTCAAATTTGAACTACAAGCACATGCTCCAGTGCACCAAAGTTGTTTGAAAAATCACATGTGTGTCCTTGGGTGAATTTCTAGGTCCCACGCAAGAGATGTGAGTGAAAGTCAAACATTTGGGCGTCGTGGCTCGGCCGGAAAGATTGACAAACTTGGTTTTTTAATTCTTGTAATTCCAATACATGCCTGAAAATCATAAAACTTGGCATGGTGTCATGACATGGCACCAACATGCTGTGGTAATTTTTTTGGCCGAATTGGGACAAGCTTTGGTGTAAGCTTCTTGCAAACTGAAGCTTCCCTCAAGAAGGCTCTTGGTTCCAAGAGGGAACGTGTCACGTCCGTGTGCGGAACGACATACGTACACTGCCTTCTCCCACCTTAATTTTTGTACACTGGCAGATTAGACCAAATAGAAGTATCGTGCTAATTTTTGGAATTATTCCGTGTTCGTTAGGCTTTTTTATACATTAATTAAGTTTCTGCGCATTTAATGTGCATAATTCAAATTTGAACTATAAGCACATAGTCCAGTGCACCAAAGTTGTTTGAAAAATCACATGTGCGTCCTTGGGCGAATTTCTAGGTCCCATGCAAGAGATGGGAGTGAAATTCAAAGATCTAGGCGTCGTGGCTCGATCGGAAAGATTGAGAAACTTAGTTTTTTAATTTCTGTAAATCCAAAACATGCCTGAAAATCATGAAACTTGGCATGGTGTCATGACATGGCACCAACATGCTATGGTAATTTCGTTGGCCGAATTGGGACAAGCTTTGGTGTAAGCTTCTTGCAAACCGGAGCTTTCCTCGAGAAGGCTCGTGGTTTCGAGAGGGAACGTGTCACCTCCGTGTGCGAGACGACATACGTACACTACCTTCTCATGTCTTAATTTTTTTACACATCCAGATTGGACCAAATAGAAGTACCGTGGATAAATTTTGGAATTATTCTGGGTTCGTTTGGCTTTTTTATACATTAATTGAGTTTCTACGCATTTAATGTGCATAATTCAAATTTGAACTACAAGCACAGGCTCCAATGCACCAAAGTTGTTTGAAAAATCACATGTGTGTCCTTGGGTGAATTTCTAGGTCCCATGCAAGAGATGGGAGTGAAATTCAAACATTTGGGCATCATGGCTAGGCCGGAAAGATTGAGAAACTTGGTTTTTTATTTCCTGTAATTCCGAAACACGCCTGAAAATCATGAAACTTGGCATGGTGTCATGACATGGCACAAACATGCCGCGGTAATTTTTTTGGCCGAATTGGGACAAGCTTTGGTGTAAGCTTCTTGCAAACCGGAGCTTCCCTCAAGAAGGATCATGGTTCCGAGAGGGAACGTGTCACCTCTGTATGCGAAACGACATACGTACACTGCCTTCTCCCGCCTTAATTTTTTTACACAACCAGATTAGACCAAATAGAAGTATCATGCTAAATTTTGGAATTATTCCGGGTTCATTTGAACTTTTTATACATTAATTGAGTTTCTGGGCATTTAATGTGCATAATTCAAATTGGAACTACAAGCACAGGCTCTAGTGCACCAAAATTGTTTGAAAAATCACATGTGTGTCCTTGGGTGAATTTCTAGGTCTCGTGCAAGAGATGTGCGTGACATTCAAACATCTGAGCGTCGTGGCTCGGCCGAAAAGATCGAGAAATTTGGTTTTTAATTCCTATAATTCCAAAACACGCCTGAAAATCATGAAACTTGGCATGGTCTCATGACATGGCACCAACATGTTGTGGTAATTTTTTTGTCCGATTTGCGAAGGCGCACACATTAACAATCAACAAAGTCATTTTGGAACAAGTGCTGTCACGTTACAAATCGGAAACACAAGTATTATTAAAATCGTGGGCGTTCGACTTACCAATTACATGCGGCCACGCGTCCCCTTTTTTATTGGCTAGGAGGTGCCGTGCGGGGTAGCTATTTGAGTACGGCAGGTGTGTGATCAGACCCCTACGCGTGCTCATCGGGAGGAGAGCCCTTTGACCACTACCCGCCGCGCACCTCCCTCCCAGCGTCTCCATTAATGGCGTCCGAGCACCTATTCTGCGATGTGGCTATATGTCTCACTGGACTAAGATTTAAGAGAGAGAAATGAAAATCTGAAAAGAATGTTTTGCACGGATCTTGATGTAAGATCCACAGACCTATATAGCATCGATTGTGACTTATAGCAAGCATGATAAATATAAGGACGATGACATTGGATAATAATTGTCTTACATATTTAGAAATATAATTTTAAAAAGCCACATGAGGCAACGCCCGCAATACACAAGGGCAAAAGAAGAAGGAAGACAACGATCTGGCTCGCTGATCTCTACTTTCTTGATGCGTTGCTGTAGGCCGCGGGAACTAGTCTTCGCAGCGAGCGACGACGAGCTCTTTCTTGTCCTCAAGATGCTGCTTGAGAGAATCCATGAATTCCTCCACCAGCCTTCTATGCTCGATGCGCAGCATGGCATTCTCGTCCATAAGTTTCTCGACGATGACGCCGGTCCTCTTCAACAAGGCAGTGGTCTGCTCCTGCTACTCCGCACTTCCGACGATCTTCGCCCTCAGTAGGTCGCGCTCGGCCCGGAGCTTCGCATTGCTCTCATTTAGTTGCCCGATGACGTCGGTAGACTGTTCAAACAAGGCTTTCAGGTCATCCTGCAACTTCGCCCACCTGGAGATATGATCCATCGGCCTAAGGACGAGGGCACGTATGCACCTGTAAGAGTCATTGCCTGCCCGTGAGACATTTTCCCAAGCCACCGTGGCGTGGGAGGACATCTCTGCTGCATTCATGGCGCGGCGGGACATCTCTTCTGCTTCCACGGCATGGCCAGACCAGTCTGCTGCATCGACGGCGCGACGTATCTTCCGTGCTGCTTCGGCGGCGCGGCGGGACCTCTCTGCTGCTACGGTCGTGCGGCGGGACATGTTGGTTGCTTTCGCGGCGAGGTGGGACATCTCTCGTGCTTCCGCTTCCAGGCTCGCCTCTCCCTGGTGGCAATCTCTCGACCCAGAACTCATGCTGGCCATGGCGGACACAAGGGAACGATGATGAATGACTTGTTTGTTTTTGACTTTTTGTGGATGAGGAGTTGAGGGAGAATGTGCAGTCATCTTGGAGTAGTAGTATTTATAACCGCATAGTAATAGGCTCCTAAGTGGGAAACCGTTTAGGTTTTGATCGGTGTGAACAGGTTTGTAATTCGGAATGTGACAGGACGCGGCCTCCCTGTTCTTCTTAAAAAATTGTGACAGGACGCATGCTCAAAATTTTCTGACGGTTATAAGTGTGGCACTATTCTCGGAAGGCGTAACGTGGGCACGTACACCTTCAGCCGCGTACGTGGCATTTGCACCATAGGGTGCACCACAATAGACAATGTCAGCACACATCTTGTTCCAACAATCGTGCGCTCGTTATTACCATCGTGCATGCTTCTTTTAATTAGAATGGGTGTGCCCGTCTAGCGCACACACGTTGATCTACCTAACTGTCTCAGTTTGTTGTGGCTAATCGCAAACAGTTCATTCATGTGAAGTGTATGCCATCAATCGCAGACACTTTGATCTGGCTTACCCATTTCTGTTCTGTTGCCTAATCGCAAACAGTTAATCCTTCTGAAGCGTATGCCCTCAATCACACACACCTTGATCTGACTGACTATTTCTTTTGTGTTGCCTAATCACAAACAGTTCATCCGAGTGAACCGTATGCTGTATATCGCACACACCTTCATCTGGCTGCCCATTTGTTTTGTGTTGCCTAATCACAAACAGTTCATCCGAGTGAACCGTATGTTGTACATCGCACACGCCTTCGTCTAGCTACCCGTTTCTTTTGTTCCTCCTCATCAAAAATGGTTAATTGAACTGAACTGTATGCCCTGAATCACACACGCAACTAAAATTTGAACCGTGTTTGATGCATCCTCCATCGCAAACGTTTTACACCTTTTTGACGGGTTTTTTACACCATCGTTTGCGATTATGGCATCGCACACATTTTCGTCGAAGGGTCTCTAATCGTAGTGTTGCTTTAGCAGCATCCTGCAGTAGTGTCTCCTAGGTTGTGAAACCAAGTCTATGATCACCAAAGCTATGGAAATCAAGGTAAAAGGAGACCAAACCTCTGATACCACTTATAGGATCGAAAGTATGTTTAGAGGGGGGTGATTAGACTACTTGACCAAATAAAAATTTAGCCTTTTCCCAATTTTAAGTCTTGGCAGATTTTTAGCAACTTAGCACAAGTCAAGCAATCAACCTACACATGCAAGTATAAGAGTATAGCAGCGGAGTGTAAATCATTGCACATGAAGGTAAAGGAAGGAGTTTAGAGGGAGCAAACGCAATGTAGACATGGAGATTTTTGGCGTGGTTTTGATAGGTCGTGCTATCATACATCCACGTTGATGGGGACTTCAACCCACGAAGGGTAACGGTTGCGCGAGTCCACGGAGGGCTCCACCCAGGAAGGGTCCACGAAGAAGCAACCTTGTCTATCCCACCATGGCCATCACCCACGAAGGACTTGCCTCACTTGGGTAGATCTTCATGAAGTAGGCGATATCCTTGCCCGTACAAACTCCTTGGTTCAACTCCACAATCTTGACGGAGGCTCCCAAGTGACACCTAACCAATCTAGGAGACACCACTCTCCAGAAGATAATAGATGATGTGTTGATGATGAACTCCTTGCTCTTGTGCTTCAAATGATAGCCTCCCCAACACTCAACTCTCTCTCACTGATTTGGATTTGGTGAAAAGATTATTTGAGTGGAAAGCAACTTGGGGAAGGCTAGAGATCAAGATTCTTGTGGTTGGATTGGAATATCTTGGTCTCAACACTTGAGTAGGTGGTTCTTTCTCAGAAAGTGTATGGTAGACGTGTAGACACGTTCTGATGGCCATCTCTCCCGAATGGGGGTTGGGTGGAGGGGGTATATATAGCCTCCACACAAAATCTAACTGTTACACACAATTTACCAAACTCGTTGGGGTCGAATCATGAAACTCGGTCAGACCGATTTAGTTCAAAATGTGAGCGTTAGGCTTTTCGGTGGGACCAACATGTCAACTCGGGGGGGGGGGACCGATTTCATTAGGGTTAGGGCATAATGTAATCTCGGTGAGACCGATCACATAAACTCGGTGGGACCGATTTCTGTAATAAACAAATAGAGAGTTGGTCAGGCAAACTCGAACCGATCGCTCATTCCGGTGAGACCGAAACATTACGAAAAGGAAATAGAGAGTTTGCATTGCGAACTCGGTGGGACCGATCGCTCATCTCGGTTAGACCGAAACGTGACAAAGGGAAACAGAGAGTTTGCAATCCCATCTTGGTGAGACCGAGATCCCTATCGGTGAGACCGAACTGATTAGGATTTCTGGCAATGGCTATGTCAAATGAACTCGATGGCACCGGATAGTTCAAATCGGTGAGGCCGAGTTTGACTTTTGGTTTGGGACATATG
Organism: Triticum aestivum; assembly: GCF_018294505.1. Classification (NCBI taxonomy): domain Eukaryota; kingdom Viridiplantae; phylum Streptophyta; class Magnoliopsida; order Poales; family Poaceae; genus Triticum; species Triticum aestivum. Next base: position 179,382,854 of record NC_057812.1, read on the forward strand.
TGGATATGAGAAAGTGGTTGAGGGCTTTTGGAGCATATCACTAAGCATTTTGAGCAAGCAAGCCATTAAGCAACACCTCATACCCTTTTAATAGTATTGGCTTTTCCTATGGACTCAATGTGATCTTGGATTACTAAAATGAAAAGGTAGAGTTTTGAGCTTGAGCTAATATGTGTCCTTAGCATTTTGAGGGGTCCACATTCCTAGTCCATGCCATGCCAATCATTGAACTTGCTGAAATGATCATCTTGAAAGAGCATTAGTTCAATGAGCTTTATGTTGTTAGGAATTACCAAAACCACCCAGGGATAGTTGCACTTTCACGAGTGGAGATGCTCTCAGAGCATTTTCCCGGGGCTGCATTGCCTGCACGACACACAACATGAATAGCCGGTATGCTTAGAGCATTTACAATCGGGTGCCTCGAATCGGTCTTAAACATACAGGCAGATGGTTCTTCGCTGACTAACCGGTACCTCTCATATTTAGCCTAAATCTGGAGCGGATATGAGGTGGCCTAGGCATGTCCACCACATCAGACTGATGACCGGGTCCCACACGTACTCGCCTAGAAACCCAACGGTCTGACAGGTGTCTCCTCCAGTGTTGGTGTGAATGCCGCGCGGCGCTACTCCGGCTTGCCGCCGAGGGCCAAGGTCCGAGTATTTAAGCTGGACGTCATCCCTCAACCCTAGGCAAATCCCATTCCTCTTTCTCTCTCTATGCCACCAGCCCGAGCACATCCACTTATGTCCCTTTCCACCTCCTCTTCCCTCGTCGTCCGCCTCTGCCTTGCCCCGACAAAACAAGGCCACCTACGCTATGCTACGTCGGGCGGAGTTTCCATATGCTCGAGGAGATCTGGGTTAGGCGCGCCACCCGGATTGCAGCGGGACTACATCTAGACTCGCTGGAGATGGAGGAGGAGGAGCACCAGCCGAAGCCCATGGAGGGGGCGGATCCGATGGAAGAGGACACGACATAGCCGGAGGAGGAGCCGCAACTAGTTGCGGGCTTCGGCATGGAGGACACCATGGTGGAGTTTGAGCTCGCCCAAGCGGCAGAGATGACGAAGTAGATCGCCATTCTGGAATCCATCCAGCACGAGAATTTGTGGAGGCCAACCGGTGGTTCATCTGGCAAGAATGGGCGGAGACCGACGCGCTTTTCCTCGAACTAGAGGTGGAGGCCGATGTGGAGGAGCCGTAGGAGCTAGAGTTGCGGTTGCCGCCCATGTACCTGGAGCCGGGCATGTAGACCGTGAATGTCTCCGATGAGGAGTAGGGTAGGGTAGCTTTTAGTAGATCTACGTAGTATATAGGTTCTCCTCTTTTGCATGGCTTGTACGAATTTAAGATTTCGAGTATGAGGTATTCAGATGCAGAGAGGAAATTTTGAGGGCTGGCCGGTCACTGCCCGCGGGTGTGCCCAGGTGCGTTCGTGGGCGTTTGAGAGCCTGGATTTGGTGTCCATGGGTGTAGATGCTCTCATGTCGCAAAAGTTAGGGAGCTTTTAATCCAGGGGTAGAGGTCACTGTTGGGAAACGTTGCACGAAAAACAAAAAATTCTACGCACACGCAAGATCTATCCATGGAGATGCATAGCTACGAGAGGGGGAGAGCATCTACATACCCTTGTAGATCGCTAAGCGGAAGTGTTTATCAATGCGGTTGATGTAGTCGTACACCTTCACTATCCGTTCCGATCAAGCACCGAACGTACGGCACCTCCGCGTTCAGCACACGTTCATCTCAATGACGTCCTTGCCTTCTTGGTCGAGTAAGAGGGGTGAAGTAGTAGATGAGTTCCAACAGCACGACGGCATGGTGACGGTGGTGGTGAAACTATTTTCGTAGGGCTTCGCCAAGCACAAGGGATTTAAAGCGGAGGATGAACTAGAGGGAGAGGGGGCGCCGGCACACGGCTTGGTGAATCATGGTGTGTGGCGCCCCCTCCCCTCCTCTCATACATATAGGTGGAGGGGGCAACCTAGGATGCGCCCCAAGGGGGGCCGGCGGCTGCTCTAGGGTGCCTGCCAAGCCCCCCCCCCCCTTCCATACTTGGCGTGTGGGAGGAAGGAAAGGGGGGCCAGCGGCCCCTAGGGCGCCTCCCCTTCCTTCTTCCTTGCATGGAGAAAGGCAGGAGGGGCTGACCCCTCCTTCTTCCTTCCTAGGGTCGGCGGCTAGGAGGTGGGGCGCACCAGCCCCCTTTGTGGGCTGGTGTGCTCCCCTTCTTTTGGCCTGTTAGGCCCAACAACTCCCCCTGGCCTTCCGGAAACCCTTCCGGTGATCCGATAATTATCCGGTGTATTCCGGAACCCATTCGGAGACCGAATACTATCATCCTATATATCAATCTTTACCTCATCATGTCCGTGATCTCATCCGGGACTTCGGACAACATTTGGTCACCAGCATACATAACTCATATAGTACTATATCGTCAACGAATGTTAAGCATGCGGACCATACGGGTTCGAGAATGATGTAGACATGACCGAGACGCTTCTCCGATCAATAACCAATAGCGGGACCTGGATGCCCATATTGGTTCCTACATATTCTATGAAGATCTTTGTCGGTCGAACCTTTATGACAACACACTTAGTTCCCTCTGTCCGTCGGTATGTTACTTGACTGAGATTTGGTCGTCGGTATCTTCATACCTAGTTAAATCTTGTTACCCGCAAGTATCTTTACTCGTTCCATAATACATCATCTTGTCACTAACTCCTCAATCACTTTGCTTGCAAGCTTCTTGTGATGTTGTATCACCGAGAGGGCCCAGAGATACCTTTCCATCATACGGAATGACAAATCCCAATCCCGATCCATGCCAACTCAATAGGCACCTTTGAAGATACCTGTAGAGCACCTTTATGATCACCTAGTTACAAAGTGATGTTTGATACACACAAGGCATTCCTCCGGAGTCTGGGACTTGCATGATCTCATGGTCGAAGGAACATGTATTTGACATTAAGAAAGCATTAGCAATAAAAATGAACGATCATATGCTATGCTAACAGATGGGTCTTGTCCATCACATCATTCTCCTGATGACAAGATCCCGTTATCAAACGACAACTCATGTCTATGATCAGGAAACCTTAACCATCTTTTGATCAACGAGCTAGTCTAGTAGCGGCTTACTAGGGACTTGGTATTTGTTTATGTATTCACACGTGTATTTAAGTTTCTGATCAATACAATTATAGCATGAACAATAAACCTTTATCATGATTGAGGAAATATAATAATAACCACTTTATTATTGCCTCTAGGGTATATTTCCAACTATCATCTCCAACACGGACCCTCAAATCATCCGCATCCGCCACACTGATTGATCCGGACCCATTTTGTAAATCATAAGAAAACACGGGAGGGGAAGGGCTTTATGGGTGTCTGGATTGACGCCTCGTAGGACTTGGACACCCCCAACCCACTCAAATCCCCTTTTCCGGCCACTTTTCCTCCACTCTGTCCCTGCTCCCCCTTACTTTGCATCCACACCCTCCACGTCCGTCGTCGCCACTATACCTCTCCGACCGTCGACCAAGCATGGTAGGACGTCTGTAGCTCCCACCAACGTGCATGTCCGGTTTGGACTACGTCGTTGTCCACTCAGGTTCCCTCCGCAGCCAGGTACCCTTCGTCCCATGCCGACGATGTCCATGGCGGACACCACGCCCAACAAGTGTTCGGTCAAATGTCATTGAGATGTTTTGTTGAACTTCTTTTTATTTTCTAGAATAAAGCACGATGGAGGGGTTCGGTGATTGATGATGAGTTGTTGTGCGATGCCTGGTTGATCGTATCTGTGGACTTTGTTGGCAAGAACTCAAGGGGCTCGATCTTTTTGGCAGCACGTGTATGCTTCGTTTCATGCGTAAAAGAACTTCATGCCCTACGACATGCACATCATCTATCAACGCGATGTGAAGTCGATATCGCATCGATTGTACATCATCTGCAACCCGTCATGAAGTTTTGCCGTCCGGTTGCACGAGGGAGACAATGTGGTCATCAGGCTTGACTACCATGGAGATTGAAAGTTTTGCTTCTTGTTGCTCTACATGTTGGTTAATTCTTTCATTTACACATTGTTGCTCTATATGTTGTATAGCCTGCACATATTGTCTTGAGGTGCTATAGGACAGCATATGTCGGCTCTCATTCTAGTATTGCTAGTGAATTCGAAAAACTTGTTAAACATCCAGTTACCTCGAATGTAATATTTACATTTGAATTATTGTTGTACTAGGGATATTTACATGTTATTTATTGATGAATTGTACTATTTTCTATAATTATTTCGAGCACTGTGATTAGAAAAAAAATAGAGCTGAAAATTTTAGGGGACAGGGTCGGATGGCCGGCTATTACGTCACTGTCCGCGGACAGATACTGCGTCCGTTTTGAAGGCCAACGTTGGAGATGTCCTGGCAATGTGAATGAGACCAAGTTAGAATCCAGCTTGCTATGTTTTAGCTACCCTGGATCAAATTAACATGAGCAGATAATTACGGATTAATTTAGTAGTAGAATTTTTTTTGGCCCCTGTTCCTACGGATGGACAATTATTTAGTTGTTAATAAAAACATTTTAAAAAAATATAATAAGTATCAAATGTCAGGTACTACGAGCACATGACAAACCCGAACATTTTTGATAACAAGTTTGAAGACACGATGATAACAATTTTATTTGCCAAGCATGCCAATTTTCATGCTTTAGTTATTTTTTGACATGAAATTACCATGCTTGCCAACTAACTTACATCTTCGTGTCACTAAATTTGCCATAGAAAATGTTTGAATTTGTCATGTGCTCATACCTGACGTTCGGTATTTATTATTTGCGTTAAAGAAACGGAACAAGTAGGAAATTCTTTGTCATCTATTTCCACATGGAATTCCGTAACAACCAGCAGTTGAGAAGCACACAGATGAAACCAGAAAACGGCCAACGACATTGGACACATGCCAACCACGGTGCATCAGGGCAGTACCATCTGGAGCAGCATCTCGTTCCACGCGTCGATCGGGCCCGGCAGGCACCAGTGCACGCAGTCCTTATACAGGGTCACGTTCTCGTGCGCCCAGTGCCCGTACCGGCTCGGGTGGCCGTCCGGCCGGAGCAGCATCGCCGCCGTGGTGTCCATGAGCACCAGCCTCGCGCCTCCCCCTCCTCTCCTCCTGGCCGCCTCCTCCGCCTGCGCGAACTCCTCCACCTGCGCCGTGTGGAAGTCGAGGCTCAGCCCGGCCATGCGCGTCTCGTTCGCCGCGTACGGCCGCGTCCGCCGGCAGTCGCCGCCCTTGTTCCACTCCCCGCCCTCGAAGTGCGTCGGCGACACCGTCCGCACGATCGCCGTCCCGTTGAAGCCCGGGTGGCTCGTGACCGCCCGCAGCACCGTGCGGAACGCCACCCGCTGCGAGTGCCGCAGCGTGAGGTCCGGCACGCCCGGGACGAGGCAGTAGTGGCAGGCGACGAGGCGGCCGGACTCGTAGAACAGGGACGGCCGCGTGAACCAGTTCGCGCCCGAGAGGACGAGGTAGTCGGCGCCCGCCACGCCGGGCAGCCAGGCGTCGTCCGGCTCGTCGAGGTAGATATTCCACAGCCGACCGCTGCCGTAGTCGGCGTCGGACTGGTTCGCCTTGACGAGGAACGGCGACCAGAAGGTGGAGATGGTGAAGTTGTAAGACTCGTAGTACAATGTCCTGAATTCTTGGTTTTTCGTCGTGGAAATGTCTTTGGGGTACTCCAGCTGCAATTAAAAAAATTGAATCAAAATCAAGTCCCTCTCTCTAATCATCGAAATGTGGATCATGCATTCTGTAGATCAGTAATTTTTGGCAATAATCAGTGGACGGAAATTGAGAGTACTATCAGCTAACTGAACTGATTATTAGTATTACCTTGGACAAGAGGCACATGAGGGACTGCATGTGGTTCCTGGCGAGCGAGTCCCCGACGAAGGCCATGGAGCGGCCCCTGACGGCGTCGAAGAAGGCCGCCGCGTCGAACCGGGGGAGCTCGCACTGCGCCGGCCGCCAGCGCCACCTAAGGAAGCCGAGGTCGGGGCGGCCGTACTTCATGCAGTTCTGGTGCTCCTGGATCAGCGGGCAGGTCCGGTTCGTGTAGTACGGCTCGCCGCCGTCATCCGGCACCCACTCGCCCCGGAAAATGTCGCATCCCTTGGGCACCCGGGCGACGGCAGGACGCCCGGGCTCGAGCCGCGGCGACCCCGACGAGGAAACGGAGGCGAACCCGGACCTGTAGGTGTCGAGGAGCGAGCGTTGCTGGCGCGCGGCGAGCAGGAAGAGGACGAAGAGGAAGAGCGCCGGGACGGACACCGCGGTCGGGCTGGCGAGCTGGAGCTTCTGCATCCGCCGGTTCGGGGATCTGCCTTGCTACAATGGCCAGAAGCGGCGGCTGGCTAGCTGCAGGGAGAGCGAGTGCACGGAGGGGGAGTGGGTGAGTGACGAGCTCGCTAGCTAGCGCTGCGAGTAGACAATGGCGAACGCGGTACCTGCTCTGCTCGGCTTGTCGTGGGGCAGGCTGGTCGCGTAGTTTTTTACGGTTGTGAGGCGTGTTGTTAATTGTCTGTGGCGCGCATGTGACGGTACGTCAGCTTTGGTTTGATGGGAAGGGCCGGGGCGGGCCGGGCCCTTGCCTGCGCTTTATTTTGAACCGCGCGTACTGGGCCCGCTGAGCGACCGGACCATCACGTGACACTTTGTCGAGCGGGATAATGCTGTCACTTGGGCAACAGCAGCAATGCAGCATGTTCCCT